>NW_024412394.1:7074362-7135587 GCF_014898765.1 Herpailurus yagouaroundi | reverse complement strand
GGAGACACAGCCCTGCCCTCAGGGAACCCTAGTCTGAGGGGGAGACAGCCCTGCCCTCAGGGAGCCCCAGTCTGAGGGGGAGACACAGCCCTGTCCTCAGGGACCCCAGTCTGAGGGAGGAGACACAGCCCTGCCCTCAGGGAGCCCAGTCTGACGGGGAGACACAGCCCTGCCCTCAGGGAACCCTAGTCTGAGGGGGAGACACAGCCCTGTCCTCAGGGAGCCCCAGTCTGAGGGGGAAGACAGCCCTGCCCTCAGGGAGTCCCAGTCTGAGGGGGAGACACAGCCCTGCCTCAAGGACCCCAGTCTGAGCGGAGACACAGCTCTGCCCTCAGGGAGCCATAGTCTGAAGGAGGAGACACAGCCCTGCCCTCAGGGAGCCCCAGTCTGAGGAGGGGGGACACAGCCCTGCCCTCAAGGAGCCCCAGTCTGAGGAGGGGGGACACAGCCCTGCCCTCAGGGAGCCCCAGTCTGAGGGGGGAGACACAGCCCTGCCCTCAGCAAACCCCAGTCTGAGGGGGGAGACAGAGCCTTTTGCTCAGGGAGCCCCAGTCTGAGGAGGGAGACACAGCTCTGCTTTTCTGTGAGTTTGAGTTTGGGGAGGTAGGCAGGGCCGATTTTGCTTCTATCATCTGTTAGCTGCCCCCTACACCTCTCCCTCTTCCCTCATGGCTGGGTCTATCTGGCCTTTAATAGATTGCAGTCTCCTAGAGAACAGAGAGGAACTATTTATTCAGACTCTGTATGGAGCCCAGCACAGCAGGTGCTCAATAAATATTTATAGGTGCTAATGATTTTGCCCACTAAATACACATAACCTAAGTGACAGAAGTGTAATGAGCGTAGCACACAGCAGCTGTGCCAGCGGCCATTGGTAGTAAGAAGCAGGGTAGAGAAGGAGTTTACTAACAAACTGGAAGCGATCAGAGAGAGGGAGTGGAAGGTCCTCCTTTTCTGTGGCCGGCACAGCGAGTGAGCAGAAAATACTCCCAGTCCAAAAAAAATAAATAAAATTTAAAAAAATCTCAGCCTCTTCTCTGGGCCTAGAGGCATCCTATGCCCAAACTACCCCCAAGCCTGACCCTGGAATGGGAGCAGCCAGTCTGGAGGAAGATTTCAAGCCTTGCTTCCTGACCCCAGCTTTACTTGCATTAACTTCTACCCACGTGACCTACAACGACAGAATTTCTTCCACTAGCGGCAGGGATCCCTGGGTGTGCAGAATTCTAGAATATGTTTTACGTTTTAGCTTTCTATTTCAGTGGCAATCCCAAATCCATTCTTTACCAAAGACGCTTTTGAGAACAGCCAGTTGTGACTTAAAGACAGTCACAGAATAAGAATCATAATGGGTGACCTGGTTTTGCGATTTCACTATGGGCTCAGCTCCGCTTAAGTGTGTTTTACACGGAGTGACCTAGCTAATCTTCACAACTCTGTGAAATTATCCAGTTTCACAGACAAGGAAACCAAGACACTGAGAGGTCAAGCCAGTTGCCCATGATCACATGCTAGTAAGAGTCAGGATTCAAGTGCATGAGGTGGCTTGACTGAGAGTCTGTATGCTTACCACTAGTCACCTTGCTTCTAGGTCAAGCTTTTTAAGACAGCACTTCTCAAACCGGGACCTCCAAAAGGATCTTTCCTTAAAAAAAAAAAATTTCTGTAATTAGTCAGCTGTGTTTGACTACCACAACACCTTGAATCTGTGTTCTTCTAGAATGTTCTCATTAAGACAACCATCCCTAGCTGCTGAAATCCTACCACCTATCATGTAAGGCCACAATCAGTGCTACCTTCTTCCAGAAGTGTCCCATTGCCCTAGTTAGGAGGAATGTCTTCTGAATTCCCATTGCATTTTGCCATCCTTCTATCTTGAGATCGGTGTTGTCCGTGGTGGGGTAGGGTTTATCTGGGTTGGGAGTCCAGCTCTACCTCTTGCCTTTGTCTTAGTTCATTGAGCAAGCTTTGTCAGCGTCCTGAACCTCAGCTTCTCCATCTGTAAAATGGGAAAGTAGTATTACACTGTCAAATGGTTTAAAGGAGAAAATGTGTAGAAGGAGCCAGACTCACCAGACCCTCCAACTGCCCCCCCAACCCCGCTGGGTTACAGTTATGTAGGTAGTTATTTTTAAGCTCCTCCTGAGCAGAGGGGGGATGTCCTGTCCAGTTCTGTCCACTCCCATGTCCTGCATGCCCACGTCCCAGCAGGTACTCAGCAGAAGCCTGATTAAATGACGGAGTCCCTGCTGCTGAGTCAATCAGGTCCCCTGTCTGGGCGAGTCGGGGTGGGGTAGAGCATCGTAGGAGGGAGGAATTGGCTGCAGTGTTCCAGATCTCCACTCCAGATAGTCTCCGGGGAAGAGGACAAAGGAGAGAAGAAGGAGAGGACAAAGAAGACTGGCAGAGACAGAGGGAAATGGAGAAGGATGGAAGGTCATGGAGAGAAAGGGGGACAGGAGGAAAAAGGAGATAAAGGGAAGGGAGAGATGAGTCTGTAAACTGAAAAAGAAAAAAGGAAAAAGAGAAACTTTGTGGGGCTTTCAGACTTGAAGACAGAGAGGAGACTTTCTTTTCCCACGCTTGAGGGGCTGGGGTGATCGTGTGGCCCGAGTCTTCATTGCCCCCACCCGAAATCTCATCCAATGGGCTAGAAATGGACTTGAATAGATGACCCCTTCAACACACACACACACACACACACACACACACAGAACCAAATTACACACACACACACACACACACACACAGAACCAAGTTGCCCAGATGAGGAAACTGAGGCACAAGGAAGAGAAGGGGCTTGCTGAGGGTCCCGGGCAGGGCCAGGATGGGGACGCGGGGCTCGGAAACCCTGCACCACGCTATTCCTGCTCCTCTAGTCCTTACGTGGGAGTCAGGACGCTCACATTCCGACACGAAGAAAGACAATATTAGGAATGCAGAGAGCAAATCCCAGGGTAATGGAGCCTGGTGTTTGCAATAAAAATTTAAATGTGCCGTCCTGGTGGCGACAGTGACTTTTATCTGATCAGCCTGTCAGCGCTTAAGAAGGCCGGCACTGTAAATGGCAAAACCAAATTGAATTCGTATTTACTGCCCTTGAATCTGTGGGGTTTATTGCTTCCAATGGATTAATCTCTCTCTTCTCTCTCTCCTCTTCCTCCTTTTCCCGCCCCCCTCCTGCTTCCTCCTTGTTTTTCTTCCACTTCCAAATGGCCTTATTATCTGCCAACTCATTGGGAAAGTTGACAGGAGAGAAGGGCACTCTTTCTGAGTGTAGATAATTTTCTATCTGCGCCTCCAAGTACACTCTCCACAGCCCTGCCCTGCGGCCGGGGAGGCTGACCTGTGTGGCAGCTTCGCGCAGGCCCCCTTGTTCTCTGGCTTCCTGAGTTTGGCTGCTGGAAGGTACCAGCAGGCGGTGAGAGGGCAGCATGGGAGAGAGGCCCTTCCTTCCTGGGCCCGCTCCGTCCCAGGCTGCAGTTTGTCAGTGAATGTGTCCTCTACACAAGCCCCACAACTCCTGTTGCCCGACTCTTCTCCCATGGCTGTAACACATTCCTAAAACTGTCCTCTGCCTTTACCCCTTCAGGCCTGGGGGACAAAAGGGTAAAATCCTCTCTGTTGCCAGGCCCTGGGTGCTACACCACCCTTCCAAGTCTCCCCTAACCCTGCCCACACCCCTGTACATCGTCCCTTCACTAAACTCCCTTCAGGCAGCCCTTAGACTCTGTCGGCCGTTTCCTCCAAGGACTCTGAGGGATAATGTGTCCCTGCCCCTTGTCCCCAGAACTGGGAGGACACAGGAGAGCATTGTAACGAAGGGACAGGCAGGAGGACCTTGTTCCATTCCCTTATTACAAAGTGGGAGGAAGCCTTTTTTCTCTTATGGCTTTTTCTTAGGCTTTCTGTCTGCTAGGGAAATTGTGGGGGTTATAAGACAGCAAAAGTAGCCCCGACTAAGAAGTCCTCTTGCTTTTGTGTGTCACTTTATAAGTCGAGGTTGGTCATCAGCTGAGGATTCTGTTCCAAGTTCAAGGAAAGACCAGACAGACCTTGGAGGTGAACATGGGATTCTCTATACGCATGTTCCTCCTTGCAGGAAGCAGGCCTGTCCCCGCCACCACAAACAGGCAAGATGAAACAGGCAAAAACAAAAAAAAAGAAAAACCCTCCTATCAAGAAGCCAATTTGATTGTCTAAATTCTTTCTGTTTTAATAATCAGAGGTGTTATTAGAAGCCCGAGATTAAATATGCCATGCTTGATGTCCTGGTGAATGCATAATAACAGGGCAGGGTAATAACCACAGGCCTTTGTAATGAGACCTTCTCAGAGTAGCCTGTGAACTTGAGTGATACTCTGCCCGGGGCTGCCCGGCTGAACCCAGCTGCCTACCCACCAGGCAGGGCTGCTTCTTGGAGGTCTGACCTTCACCTGAGCCCCCAAGACTGGGGTGAGGAGAAGGGCTATAGAGGGAACAGAAGGATAATGCTAAGGCTAGCTTCAAGTCCCAGAGACAGAACTGTGAGCAGATGCTTGGGATAGAGACACGAAACATAGCCCTGCCCTCAGGAAACCCAGTCTGAGGAGGGGAGACACAGCCCTGCCCTCAGGGAACCCCAGTCTGAGGGGGGAGACACAGCCCTGTCCTCAGGGAGCCCCAGTCTGAAGGGGGAGACACAGCCCTGCCCTCAGGGAATCCCAGTCTGTGGGAGAGATACAGTTCTGACTCAGGGAGCCCCAGTCTGAGGGGGAGACACAGCCCTGTCCTCAAAGAGCCCCAGTCTGAGGAGAGACACAGCCCTGCCTCAGCAAACCCCAGTCTGAAGGAGGAGACACAGCCCTGCCTTCAGGGAGCCCCCGTCTGTGGGAGAGATACAGTCCTGACTCAGGGAGCTCCAGTCTGAGGGGGGAAACACAGCCCTTCCCTCAGGAAACCCAGTCTGAGGAGGGAGATATTACCTTGCCCTCAGGGAGCCCCAGTCTGAGGGGGGAGACACAGCCCTGGCCTATGGAAGCACCAGTCTGAGGGGAAAACATAGCCCTGCCCTCAGGGAGCCCAGTCTGAGGGGGGAGACACAGCTCTGCCCTCAGGGATCCCCAGTCTGAGGGGGGAGACACAGCCCTGACTTCAGGAGCTCCAGTCTGAGGGGGAGACACAGCCCTGCCCTCAGGGAGCCTCAGTCTGAGGAGGGCGATTTAACTTCTACCTCTAGTGACCTTCAAGTCTGATATCCTCATCAGATATCGACCCTAAATTATGTTCTCCAGCTGGAGTGAACTTTAATGCTATCCAGTCATTGCCTACCCTATAGCCTGGATGGCTTGAAGAAGAAAAGCCAATTTTAATTTTAGCCTGAGCCAAACATAATGAGGAGAGTAAATCATAGTGTGAACCTTCCCTAGCCAAATGGAAATGAGTTTTGGATTATCTGCCGTTTTGAATTATCCACCCCACTGCTCCTTTCATTAGCCCAGTCCCAGAGAGGACCACACAAGGAGGTTGCTCCCGGAGTGTGGGGACCAGGGAAAGGTCAGGGCTCTTGGGGGCAGGGTGCTGTGAACCCAGGGGTGCTCTGTGATTTACAGCAGGGAAGGATTAAAGGGTTAAGATGGCAGGGACTGGGTCCTTGGACATGAATTTGTGGCGGGGAGGCTTTGAGCAAGGGAGAGAGGACCAGACAGGCCCTGGTGCCCGGAAAGGCATCCCTGTGGATCCATACCCTCCATAGTCTCCCTCTGAGGTACAAAAGGGGTGGTCCACCCAGCTTCCCAGAGCAGGACCCTTGTGTGAGTCTTCAGGTGATAGAATCCAAAAAAGCGTTTGGAATGGGGGCACGGGGTATTTTAGAGAAAACATCTCGAAAGTCAGGACTGAATCAAAAGCAAAAATCTCTCTGTGTGAGACCAGAGCTCCCACACACTCACCCGAGGGCCGGAATAGAGGCTGACAAGCAAGAACAGGGAGGGAGGTCGAGGCCTAAACTGATGCCGGGAGCTGCCAGCCCTGTGGGCTGTCTGTGTCCCGTAGGCGGGGACGGATCACCGGCAGCCACGGAGAGGAGCACATTTGCGGTGGACGACACGGCAGCAAAACAGCATTTATTTCCATCAAAGCCGGACAAACAAGCTTGCTCCCTCTCCCTGCCTCGCATGCCATCGGCTCACAGGCAGCCTGATTCACATCCAGGCCCCCGTTCCTAAAAGCAGGCCCTCCTTCACCCACACAGCCCTCCATTCAGGCAAACACACCCGTTCCCTCACTCACTCGCTCACCTCCATTCATGCAGCACCCCCTCACTCACACACGAGGCGCCTGCAGGCGCCTGATCAGTCAGACATGCCAGTTCCCGCACACACACACCCCTCCGTTCGCGTTCCAACCCCGGCATCCACACGCCACACGCGTCCACACATGGGCCTCCGTCATCCACGCTCCTTCACACAGTGGCTCGCACGGGTCTTGAGACCAGAGGGCTGGCCGTGAACACGCTGGGTAGAAGACAGGTGCCCTTCAACCGTTACCGCCAGTCCTTTGTGTGGGAGCTAAGATCTTCTTCCTTCACCAAGTTGCTGGTTTTCTGTGTGTGTGTGTGTGTGTGTGTGTGTGTGTCTCATTGACGAGAACGTGTGTGATTTTCGTATCATTTTTTATTTCCGTGTAGCTGGCATTTCCACAGCGGCCCAAGCTCAGCTGGTACCTTATATATGAGAGTAATCACTAAGGAGTTTGCCTCGAGCTGGGTTCCCCAGAAGTGGACCCAAAACAAGGATTTGAATGTAAGTGCCTTATTTGGCTGGTGGCGTCAGGACACCCAGGAAAAGGAGTAGGAGGTGAGAGGGGGAAGGGAAGACAGCCAGTATCGGGTGAGAAGAGCAGGTGGCAGCAAAGGGCATCTGGGGCTCACCCGGGACCACTAGGGGACGGAAGAACGTGCCTCAGCATCATCCCGCCCCAGGAGGGGAGGAGCCGAGGTATGTATCCTCCACCCCTCTCATGGGGAAGCATTGGTTGGAAGCTCCCCTCTGGGGCATCGCTTCTCCAGCATCAACAAATCAAAATGGACGGGGTGGCAAAGGTGCCCCGGGGTTCAGCTGGTCATGCTAGAGCACTCATTCATTCAGTCCACCACTCATTCATTCTCTCATCAAGCATGTCCCACATGCCTGCTCTGGGCCAGGTACTGAGCTTGCTCCTGAGGATTCAGAACTGAACAAAATATGGTCCCTGCCAAGAAGGGGTTCCCAGGTGAACGGAGTATGAGACAGAGAAACACGTAATTACATTGCAACACAATAAAAGCTATCATGGATGCATTAACACGGAGGCATAATGCTGTCATTGAGAACAGAGAGGAAGCGGTTCTGAGCTTAATAACTTACTTATGCTAACAACTGCTTATCTTGCACAATAGAAGTTTAAACAGAGCCTAAATGGGCTCATTCTGCCCTTTTGATGTTTGAGACATTATTTCCCTCTTCCGTTCCCGTTGCCCGTGCTATCGCAGACCGCATTTTAAACGTAGTTTGTGCAGAACTTTGGGGGTTCCGGATGTGGCCTCTGCCTCCATAGATTTGCTTGGGGACAGCGCGGCAAAGGATTTTGCCCATCCTGCGTGAGTGTCTTTCTGTAGCCAAGACACTAGGACCTTCGGAGGGGCTCCCCTGGGATTTGGCTTTCTCTCTCTCTCTCTCTCTCTCTCTCTCTCTCTCCTCTCTCTTTCTCTCCCCTTCCCCCCTTCACACTAGAAGCTGTGACTCCAACATCAAAACGGGCGGTGCTGCCTGAGGTCAAAGACGCTGCCTTTCCCTTCAGACTGGGCACTCTGAGGTCTCAGCTCTCTCTCTCCAGCACATACTCCTTACGCTTGCTCCCTCCTCTCTTTCTAAGGATTCTAGAAGGATCTCTCTACAGGGCAGCATCAGAGAGGGGGTTTGGGAAATCAGCTCTCTAATGCTAACTCATTTTTCTTCTCCTTAGAAGAAGCCCTGGTCTGTTTTCCTGAGGGCCTGGGAGGTAGAGTTGCTGGAGATGGGGCTGACAGGGCTTGAAAGCCTCGCACTGGAGCCAAACGCGGGGCTGGGGGTAGGGCCACCACCTGCCAACTCCTAGGCCAAAAAAAAAAAAGCAGCCCCATTAGCTCTTGTCTGGAAGTCAGGTTTGCTTTCCTCATCCCCTTGCTCCAGAGCAAGTCCCTCCAGGGCTCGCCTGGAGTGGTATGATTTATGGGGAGCAGCAGGTGCCCCAGGAGGGGGAGTCTGGGAAGAAGGGGCAAGCAGCAGCCTCTCCTGACAGATCCGAACCCCTCCCACTTTTATTAATTCACACTTTCCTGGCTGGGAGCACCCTGGAGGGGCCATTTCTTTTTACCTGAAGCCGAGGCAGGCATCTTACTTGATTTACAGGCTCCAGGGGCGGGTGGCTCCTTGGCTGGTTGCTAAGGTATCTTTTAAATGGAAATCAGGGTGGAGAGATATCACATATATCGTGCCAGCCATCTGCTAAATGTTGCCTCTTCTGTCTGGAACAGCTCGAGGTGGTTCTGACAGGGAGGCAGGGCCCAGGGGCCGGAGGGAGTGGGGAGGAAAGTCTGTGGTCTCACCATCAAGGGAAGGAACAGGAACTTTCCGTTTCTGCCGCCATGTCCATTAGTTTTCTGATTTCAGCCCTCATCTTTCTTTTTCCCTTTTGTTTTAAATATAAAATCCCATCTGGAGATTCTGATTACAAACCATCAGCCTAGTTCCACACGCTATATTTATTGCCAGTATATTTAAGCGTGTGCATGCATGTGTGTATGTGTGCGTGAGCATGTGCATCGTGTGTGTGTGTGTGTGTGTGTGTGTGTGTGAGACCCACTGCCGTGAAGCCTGACAGGTGGGTCTTTCTGAGCCAGTTAAGGCTCTGCCTCTGGGAACACCATCCCTAAGCAGGAAACACAAGAGCCCCAATTTAGTCAAACAGCTGGGCCGTCACAGGTTACTAAGCAATCCCATAGTGGCAGCAGCAGGATTCTCTATGTACACCAGGCACATGGAAGCCTCTGGAAGGACCTGCTCCACTCCAAGGACAGCCTAGAGCCTGACAGTCCTCAGTTCAAACCATGGCTTTTCTCAGGGTAGCTGGGAGAGTTTGGGCCGGCCCAAACCTCTTTGAACCTCAAGTCCCAGTGGTTAAAATGGGGATAGCAATACTTGAGGCCACAAGGTACGGGAGGGTGGGTTGTCTCCTGCACAAGGTTATCCAGCGAAGGGGCCCTACAAATGCCCTGCAAGGACACCTGTTCCTAATTGCACAGGAATACCTTAGGGACCAGGGGCAACACTCACCTTGCAGAGTTGCTGGGAAAACCACCCGAAGAAACCCAGGCAGGGAGGAGACATTGTTCCTGCCCAGAGTTGTGCAGATTCTTGCGGGCACTGCCGGTCCTGGGTAGAGTGTTTCTCCTCCTCTCCTGGGTCCTCTGTCTGCGTCTCCAGGCAGCCCCTGCCCCGCCCCTCCCTCTCTTCCCCTCCTCTCCCCTCCCCAGGCCCAGGCTCATAGACATTCTGAGCAGAGGAGCTCTTGCTCCTCTGCAGATAGATTCCTCTGCATGAAGGCTGATGCTGACATTTGATACCAGCATCCATGTCACTGCCTGGCTTCTGATCCCCGTGCACCTCTCTCAGCTTTGCTGACAAATAATCCCATAGCCCCTCCTGACTGCTTTCATCCACTCGCTCCTTTGTTCCTGAAACCAAATCTCTACTCCTAATCTCTCCCTCTCTTAGCTCCCCTCTGCCACCTGCCCCATCCGGACATGCTTAGAGGGACCTAGTGGTTCCTTCCAGCTCAAATCCCTGCTCGGGAGAGGGAGCCCCCACTCTGGGGGTGCGCTAATTACGCGCATCCACACGCTCCCCTTGCCTCCCTCCCGACTTGGGGTTTAAGCTGCTTTTTGTTGGGCTATGGGAGTATTATAAGTGATGGTTCTTGGAATACAATTTTAATTAAGATTCAATAGTCACCTTCTCTGTCAGTAAGCTTCCATGCTGATTACTTAAAATATATTTACCCAGCTCTATTATGTCACAGATTTGAATTCATTAGACACTTGTTAATCCTTAACAAACTTTTTAAAAATAAGGTTTGGTTAACATAATTTACAAAGACAAAACTGTCTGAAACAATGGGCCCTGTGCCGGGTGCACAGCCCAAAGTGCCCAGGGCTTCCCTGCTTGGGGCCACTGCCACCCTCTATCAGAGGGCAGGTGACAGGACCAAGGATGGGCAGGCCCAGAGGATGCCGTAGGATGGGGTGGTCTGTCCACATTGCACTGATGCAGCCCAGACAGCAAGCCTTCTAGGGCACAGGGCAGGGTCAGAGAGGGTAAAGGAAGGATCCAGAGGGGCAAATCAAAGAGATCTAGCACAGGCCACCAGCAGGCTTGGCCCTGGACTCATAGGAACCTGACAGACATTACCACTTCCTATGTACGCCATGTTGTGTAAATGTTGGAAGTGCTGCTTAGCCTCGGGTCACTTCAGCGTTTACTGACAAGAGCTTATAAAGAGGAAGCCTTCCTCTTGGGACCATAGGCTTTCAGCAAACTACCCCCCTCTCTACACATGCACACATGCATGCCTCCAACTTAACCAAGGAGGGACATCCTTGGGTGTGGCTGTCCCTGGATCCCCAGTGGGTGTAAGGGGTACTGTTCACCTCTACTTGAGCAGACACAACAGCCAGAGACATATGGACTACCTGACTCCATGACCATGGTGAGTCATGCTGGGCAGTGCAGCTGTTGGTTGCCAGAAGTTGTTTCTGAAGTTTCTGCCGTGACCGCACCTCTCCATAAAGATAGTCTTCTCAGCTGACTAACCAAATGAACCCTAAACAGTGTTAATACAGACCTCGGAACCTCAGTGACAATGCCAGAAACTGGCTTTGCTCAGTACTGTACTTCATTCATTCATTTAATTGATATTTACGGGGCGCTTACGATGAGTTGGGTGTGTGCAAGGCACTGGAGGACAAGATAGGTAAAGTCCCTGTCTTTTGGAGTTTACGGTCTATGAAGGCAGAGAGCTGAGTAATTAAGGAATTATAATGAAAAGTGCAGTGAGCATGTATGTAGGACAAGCATAGAATAAGGAGCACATAGCAGAAGGGTTTAATTTGGTTGAGGTTGTGGAGAGGCTTCCTGGAGTAGGTGGTGTTGAAGCTGAGACCCGGAGGTAGAATAGGAACTTGGCCAGGCAGGAGTGGAGTTAGGGAGAGAGGCCAGGAAGAAACCAGAGCATGTTGGAAGTCCTGGAGGAAGATCAAGCATGGCATTTATAAGTGAGAGACGTTGAGCCTAGCTGGGAAAAGAAGAGCGATGGAACAGAGGGTGGTAAGAGATAAACTAGGGTAGTGGCCAGAACCAGCCCTTGCAAAGATTTGTTCTTGTGCTAAAAATATAAGAAGAGGGTCAGCGCAGATGGAGAAGATTCCTGTTTGTTTTATCAGACTCCAGCTAAGTATGAACCTAGAAAGCCCGAGCTCATTTGAGCACAGGGAAGGTGGCAGGTGGAAATCTTTCACATGCAGACACCTCTGGGCTAGATGTCTCTGGCGAGACCTGGTTCAGGGTCGGATGATAACCCCTCAGGTCTGTTAAAGCAGGGACTGGCAGGGTGGATGGCTGCTCATGGAAACCCAGAGCAGAACTGTGTGGAATTAGGCGTGTTGGCAAAGGCTTGATGAGGGTGATTGTAATGAAGAAGATGAAGAGGGGGAAAAAATCCTCTGCAACAGATATTGGCAAACATTTTCTGTAAAGGGCAAGACAATACATATTCTAGGCTTTGCTGGCCACATTATATCTGCTGCAACTACTCACCTTTGCCACTGTAGTGTGTGCCCACACGCACGCACGCACACACACGCACACACACGCACACACAAGACATAGCCATAGATAATATGTAAATGAATTGAACATGACCATGTTCTAATAAAACTTTATTTCCATAAACAGGTGGCAGGCTGGATTCGGCCCTTGGCTATAGTTAGCCAACACCTGCTCCAACAACACTGTCCAATATGGTAGCCAATAGCCACATATGGCTAGTGAGCACTTAAAATGTGCTCTAAGTATTAAATACACACCCAATTTTAAAGACTTAGTGCAAATAAAAGAATGTTAAATCTCTTGTTAATAATTGTATGTATTGATTACATGTGAAATAATATTTTGAATATAGTGGTTTAAATAAAATATATTATCAAAATTTATTTCATCTTTTTCTTTTTTACTCTGTGTATGTCCGCTAGAACATTTAAATTACATTTATGGCTAGTAAATTACATCTCTATTGGACAGCACTGAGCAGAAACAACACTCTCCAGATGGATTATAGATTAAGTCTTTGGCCCTTGAAGGGTCTTAGGTGGGAGATTTACCCTGAAATAGACACAATAATGAAATTCACATCTTCACAATAAAGTAATATCTAATTGGAGTAGGTTTTTAAATTTACCATACAGCCTTTCAAATCAGCTGGCTGTTTTTTCTGTGTCTGGGCTTCTCAAACTGGGAGCTATGGAGCCCTACTTCCTCAAGATATTAATGATCATTGCTCTCCAAAAAGAGTATCTTTAGCTAAAAAAGGCAAAGCAATGTAGAATTAAACATTAATCTATTTTCTTTACTGCAGCAGAATTTCTCAACCTTTCTGCACTTGCTAATGCATATCGAGCTTTTGCGAGAGCAAGAGAGAGCAGGCAATGTGTCCCCAACTCGGTGGCCTTAGAACGCCTTTCTTGCAGAACCCTAGCCTGCACTGCTAGAAGGCAGTTTGAGAGCGCTGGTCTGCGTGAGGCTACACAACCCGTGTGCAGGGATTTTCAAAAGTCCAACTCCATTGATGTTTTCAGCACTACATAAATGGAGCCACAGCTAGTACAACACGGAATAGTGAGAAAACTCTAAGATTTGGAAGTACAAAGGCCTGAGTCAAAGGCCATTCCTTCCTTCCCTAGATAACCATTCATGCAAAAGCACAGACTATGTGCCAGGCAGTACTTTCGGCCTTGAGTATGTAGTGGTGAATAAAAACAAACCCCTACATCTTGGGGCTCTGTTGCCAGTGCAGAAGACAAGCATTAAACAAGACAAGTAGGTAAAATAAATAGACAGGAGGTTAGATCGTGATCAGTTTCAAGGAGAAAATACAAAGTAAGGAAAAGGGATGTGCACGTCAGGGTGGGGCGTCGGGAGGGAAGGTGACTTTTGAGTGAACACCTGAAGGAGGCTATTCAGCGGTGGACAAGTTCTCATCTATATACACAGATAAGCCCTTCCTTATGACAGATGTTTCCAAAGCCCAAATGAGATGATGTACCTGAAGGTCTGGCCAGAGGACCCAGCACAGAAGAAGTTCATGCCTTTGCTTCCTGTCTCACCCCGCTTCTGCATTTCCCAAAGATTCATCCACTGTGTGGACTCTCCATGGTGAAACTTACCTACAACCAGTTCCCCCAAAACCCCAATAACTAGTTCTCCAGGGGTCAGCTCTCTCCCTGTCCATGTCCTTGTTCCTAAGGAATGCTAAGTCTAAACCAAATTAAGAAAGTAACACTGCGGGGCGCCTGGGTGGCTCAGTCGGTTAAGCGTCCGACTTCAGCTCAGGTCGTGATCTCACACTCCGTGAGTTCGAGCCCCGCGTCGGGCTCTGCTGTCAGTCCAGAGCCTGGAGCCTGCTTCAGACTCTGTGTCTCCCTCTCTCTCTGCCGCTCCCCACTCACACTCTCTCTCTATCAAAAAAATGAATAAACAACAACAACAAAAAAGAAAGGAAAACTGCTTCAAGATACATCCATAACACACTTTTCAAATCTGATGATTATTACTCGAACCACTGGTATGGATTCGTCCCTCCATTCATTCCACACATTTATAGCGCGCCTACTGTGTTCCAGACACTGTGCTAGACGTGTGGGATACAGCAATTCACAAAACAGATCAAAGTAATCTCTCCCTGTGGAGCTGACATTCTCGTGGGGGAGATAAGAAATAGTCCATAAATATAATTAGTAAGTAAATTAAATAGTCTGTTAGAAGGTGATGATAACTAAGGGCGCGGGGGGAGTGGAACTGTATGAAAGGAAGGGACTGGTTGGAAGAAGAGGTTAGACCTCGCACGAGCACAGGCCGTTCTCTGCTGCCCCCCTAAGGCAGGGGTTGGGGTGACCAGTGAAGCTCTGGTGGGGTGTCAGGAAGTGGCCTCTTGACCCTGACCTTGTGTCCCTCCCTTCTAGGCACCACGGCCTGAGTGACCAGACCATGGAGACCCTGCTTGGTGGCCTGCTGGCGTTTGGCATGGCGTTTGCCGTGGTCGACGCCTGCCCCAAGTACTGTGTCTGCCAGAACCTGTCTGAGTCACTGGGGACCCTCTGCCCTTCCAAGGGGTTGCTCTTCGTGCCCCCTGACATCGACCGGCGGACGGTGGAGCTGCGTCTGGGTGGCAACTTCATCATCCACATCGGCCGCCGGGACTTCGCCAACATGACGGGGCTGGTGGACCTGACCCTGTCCAGGAACACCATCAGCCACATCCAGCCCTTCTCCTTCCTGGACCTCGAGAGCCTCCGCTCCCTGCACCTGGACAGCAACCGGCTGCCCAGCCTCGGGGAGGACACCCTGCGGGGCCTGGTCAACCTGCAGCACCTCATCGTCAACAACAACCAGCTGGGCGGCATCGCCGATGAGGCCTTCGAGGACTTCCTGCTGACACTGGAGGACCTGGACCTCTCCTACAACAACCTGCACGGCCTGCCCTGGGGCTCCGTGCGGCGCATGGTCAACCTGCACCAGCTGAGCCTGGACCACAACCTGCTGGACCACATTGCCGAGGGGACATTCGCTGACCTGCAGAAACTGGCTCGCCTCGACCTCACCTCCAACCGGCTGCAAAAGTTGCCCCCGGACCCCATCTTCGCCCGCTCCCAAGCCTCCGCCCTGACTGCCACGCCTTTTGCTCCACCCTTGTCCTTTAGTTTTGGGGGGAACCCGCTCCACTGCAACTGTGAGCTGCTCTGGCTGCGGAGGCTCCAGCGGGACGACGACCTGGAGACCTGCGGCTCCCCCAGCGGCCTCAAGGGCCGCTACTTCTGGCACGTGCGAGAAGAGGAGTTTGTGTGCGAGCCGCCTCTCATCACCCAGCACACGCACAGGCTGCTGGTTCTGGAGGGCCAGGCGGCCACGCTCAAGTGCAAGGCCATCGGGGACCCCGGCCCCCTCATCCACTGGGTGGCCCCTGACGACCGCCTGGTGGGGAACTCCTCAAGGACCGCCGTGTACGACAACGGCACCCTGGACATCCTCATCACCACGTCCCAGGACAGCGGCGCCTTCACCTGCATCGCCGCCAACGCCGCCGGGGAGGCCACGGCCATGGTGGAGGTGTCCATCGTCCAGCTGCCACATGTCAGCAACAGCACCAGCCGCACGGCGCCCCCCAAGTCCCGCCTCTCGGACATCACTGGCTCCAGCAAGACCAGCCGGGGAGGGGGAGGCAGTGGGGGCGGGGAGCCGCCCAAAAGCCCCCCGGAGCGGGCTGTGCTCGTGTCTGATGTGACTACCACCTCGGCCCTGGTCAAGTGGTCGGTCAGCAAGTCGGCGCCCCGCGTGAAGATGTACCAGCTGCAGTACAACTGCTCCGACGATGAGGTACTGATTTACAGGTGAGCCGGGGGCTGTGGCAAAGGCAGGGAGGTGTCTGGCAGGAGAGGGAGGAGGAGGTGACAGGGAGGGTGTTGAACTGTTCCCACCTACACCCCTTCTCCCCAGAGGTTCCTGTGGGATTCTTGGGGCAGACTGTGTCCTCTGTGCAGGTAAGAGGACATAGAAAGAAGAACTTCAACTACCTGCCCGGGGGCAGCCCCAAGAGATACGTGTCAGAAGGACCAGGCCTCCGAGGGCGTGGCTGTGATAGGTGGGCATGTGGCTCTGAGCCTCTGGACTTTCTGGGTTTTGAGCCCCAGGTGGGGGACACACAAGAACAATGAGGGGAGCTCTTGGCCAAAGGATCTAACTCCTCCAAGGAGGAATGAATCTGGCCTTCATCTGGACTCGCATGTATCGTGCTTAAGGCTTTGAGGCCAGGAAGAGTAGAACTCGGATCATGGCCCCACCACTTGCTACCCATTTGATTCTCCTGGGCTGCCTCAGTTTTCCCTACCTGTAAAATGGGGAGAAGCCGTACCTGACTTAGGTTGGACATTTGAATGCAGGTGATCGAATCCAATTCAAACCGGCTGAGAAAAAGGGGAAATGGAGACATAGTGTGTTGGCTCAGGTACTGTAAAAGTCAGGAAGCTGCTTCGGGCTCAGCTAGATCAAAGGACCCACCCACGTCCTGTATTCTCAGAGTTTCTTACATTCCCTAAGTTCCATTTTCTTCTGGTTTGGCTCACCCCCACGCAGTCTCTTTCCTCTGAGCTTCCCTCTGTCCCTTTCCCAGCTGGTCCCACAGAAGCCCTGGATGAGCTCTGATTGGCAAGAGCAGGTCACGGGAGCCCCCTGGATATTAGAGGTGGGGCCATCTTGCCCACCTGTGCTGACATCTCTGGGCATAGATCCCCTTTAGCTGGATATGGAGACAATGAAGTTGACCTTGTAACTTTATGGTGAGGATCAAGGGGTCATTTCCTGGGCCTGGTAGAAAGGGAGGTTAAGACTAAAAAACTGCACTTGAATTGCCCCTCAGTCATTCAGAGGGAGGGAGAGAGGAGCTCACAGAGGGACAGATCCAGGCCAGAGGGTCCAGGCTCTGACCTCGGATGAGTCCCCATCTCAGCCAGCCTTGGTTTGCGTTAACCGAGAAGCACATGGCCTAGTATCTTACTGCTCAAGGAATGCCTGGTTTCTCCTGAAACCCTGTGTATTTTCTTGCGTGCCTTTAACCATGATTATTCTGAGAAGGGATCCCGTAGGCTTCGTAGACACCCGAGGGTCCATGGTGCAGGAGAGGTCGAGAGCATTGAGATTTCTTCTGGCCTCTGTCTCAGTTGCTGAGTCTCTGGATCAGGATGCCTGAGAGAGAAGAGCTCACAAGGAAGGCATTCATTCGCCAAATGGAGTCCCGGAGACTGAAGGGGGGCACGTCATGGAAACTGATAGAAACCCGGGTACTTCCCTGACTGGCCTATGCTTGGCTTGTCTGGACAGCAGCTCCTCCCCTCAGGATGTGCAGAAGGCAGCATTAGACCCTATTAAATATATACATGTGAGCACATATAAAGAGATCTATAGGTAGATCATTAAGCCTAATAATACACATATGTAATTTTCTAATGATAAAAGTAATAGTCTGTAGTAAATTTGAAAAATACAATGACAAAGAGAAATGAGAATTACCTGTAATCCCACCACCAAAAGTTAACCCGTTTTCTTTCTCTACATTTTATCTCAATTCGAAATGATATTTATGGCCAGTCTAGTTTGTACTTCTTAATTCTTTGCACCCAACATTATACTTGCTTAGTTCCCATGGTAGTAAAAATATTTTCCATTTGCCTCTACCACAATTTCTTTAACTAATCTTCTATTGTTGAACATTTGGGTTTCTCATTTTCAGCATGAAAAGCAGTGCAGCGATGGCTCTTTGTACACAAATAGATTTGTGCAGGTTCAGTGCTGTGCTTGGCATATTTTTCTAGGGGTTGAGTGACTGGTTTCATGAGTAAATTATAATCTTTACTCATTCTGTGTAAATATTTATCGACCCCTCCCTATGGAAGGGGACAGTGCCCATTTCGACCACACCTTCGCCAATGATTGAATATATAATTACTTTCATCTTTGCCATTTTATAAGTAAGAAATGGAACTTGTTTTAATTTGCATCTCTTTGATAACTTGTGAGGTTGACCTTTGGAAAATAAGTATATTTCTTCACTTGTGAATTTATTACATGGTCTTGACTTTGGTGAGAAGTGTCAAGGTGAAAGGCGACCAGCTCTGAGGCTTGCACCGGCATAGGGTTGCACAGGCAGCACGCCCCTATCATACCCCTCCCCGGGGGACCCAGAAAGCCAGGCAGGGACACAGGAGGGGTTGGGGCTCTGCTTCTGAAGTCACTCAAGATGGGAGTTCAAACTGCTTGCATTTGGTGATTGAGAACCTGGAGACACTAGGTTCTTAAAAATAAATAAAATGAATCTATCAGAAACCTTGGAAGGGCACCTGGGTGGTCCAGTGGGTTGAGCGTCCGACTTTGGCTCAGGTCATGATCTCTCAGTTTGTGAGTTCGAGCCCTGCATCAGGCTCTCTGCTGTCAGTGCAAAGCCCGCTTTATATCTACTGTCTCCCTCTTTCTGTCCCTCCCTGCCTTTTCTCTCTCTCTCTCTCTCAAAAATAAGTAAACATTAAAAAAAAGAAAAGAAAAGAAAACGGAATAAAAACAACAACAACAACAAAAACTGCTGACTTCCTCTGAGCTCAGTCATGGGGACCAGGGGAGACAGAGCTCAGAAAGATTTCCAGATAGTGCGGGCACATAGTAGGTGTTCAGGGTACACGCGTCACTACCATTATTAGTAAAAGTAATAATAATGGTGAGAGGAAGACCATTATCTTGTCTGTGGCGCTTGGGGAAGGAAAGAAAAGCGAGGGCTGAATACACACTTCGGTCTTTAACAAGAGAGATTTCTAAAATTGGAAACAAAAAGTTCAGAGTGAGTCTGTAGTCAGTTGATAGGAGCGGCCCTCGCTGGTCACCTTGGCTCTCTGCTCACTCTGTGTCTGACACGTGGCTTTCCAGGCCGTGTCACATTCAGGGCTCCCAGGCATACCGCGAGACGTGGAAAGGGCCGAGAGAATTAGGAAACTCTCCCAGGCTCGGGCAGCCAGAAAGAAGCAGGACTGATTTGAACTGAGGCCGCTCCTGGAGTCACTGCTGGACTCGGCCCTGTGTTCATGCCGCCCAGCATCCTAACAGCAACTCTGAGAAAGAAGGAGACTCCAGGAAGGAGACCGAAGTTTTAGAAAATGAACTGTCCCCATAAGAAAGAAAAGACACCGGTGGCTGCACAGTGGCTTCTGATGGGCACCAGAAAGTGTACAAGAGAAGGGAAGAAAGGCCTGTATCCAAAGATGAGGAGGAGAAGGTGCTGTGTGGAGAGAGCTAAAGACAGTCAAATGGGGGCTTTTTAACCTCTGTTCTAGCAAGAACCAGTCTGCAGGTTGGGAAGGAGGTTGCAGGGAGACTAGACCAGAAGCTGCAGGCCAGCCTGGCCTTTTCGGATTTGCCCCCAGTCTCCCCAGCAAGGAGACCAGCAGCACAAATAGCACAAATCTGCACTACGAGCTTACTTGTGCTGCGCGCCGTGTTCTAAGGGCTTTATGCACGCCGATTCATTTAGTCTTTACTATCCCCGGGAGGTGAGGGCTACGATTATGCCACTTTGCCTATAAGAAACTTGCCCAAGGTGTGACACAGGGGTAAGTAGCAGAGACAGAATTGGGATCCCAGTCACCCGGGTAGGAAAAGCCCTATACCTTGCAGAAGGAAACAAAGAACGTGAGTTGCTGGTCCCCAGGCCCTGAGGGTCACATTCAAGACTAAAGGAACGCTAGATGAGGTTCTCGAGCTGTGGGAGTGGTCCCGAGGCAGCATGGACAGAAAGAGAAGTGCCTCAGATGGGGAAAGGGCGGATATTCCGCTTTTCCAAGAATAGACCGCGTAAATCATAGGATGCTAGGCTGGGCATGGAGTCCCTGCCAAGTTCTAGAAAGGATTTCACAACAGATGGCGGCAAGCCCTGAGAAAAGAATGCTGATTGCCAGGCCCCAGCGTGGATTCACATGGGGAAAATCCTGCCTAATTACTGATCTGTCTTCAGGAGACACTGTGGACCCGCAGCTCTCAGACCCACGTGCCTCCAAGCCATTTACGAGGCTACACTCCTCAGTTGACACGCTCCTTGTACAGCGATTCTCCGCTAGACCCTACCCCCGTGTGGCCCCACAGGGAAGAAGAGTCGAATCTCTGGGGTGCTGAGTGCCCTTGGAAAGCATCCCAGGAGTTTCCATTGGCTATGACTCACAACCGTAAACAGAGCTCCTCACAATTTTGTAGGACACTTGACAAAATCTCACACTGTGTTTGGGACAAAATGGAGACACGCGTGCATGGTGAAATGGGCTTGAAACTGTTCAAGTAACCAGACTGATAAATTAATGTGAACATGCAACAAAGCCTCTACCGTGTGCCTCAATTTCTGCCCCCATTTCTGTTCCTCTTGATACATTTCCCTCTTGTCATGGATAACGATGCGGAAAACGTGTCTTCCCTTTGGTTCAAGGATTCCATTGATCAAGCACAAGGTGAAGAAAATCTGGCTCAACTGGAATTCTGTGCAGCATGGGGTCTGGAGTTTTAGTTGATCTCAAGGACATTGTAGCCCCAAAGTGATGGAGCCACTAAGACTCCTATGGTTTTGATTGTGTTAACAGAGATAAAAGGCTCAGCTAGGGAGAGATTACAATTCTAACCACGGAATCATTCGAGCTGGTCAGAGCAGCGATGTAGAGTGTTTAGCACAGGGTGGCGCAGTCTTAAGAATCATTTTACCAATTGCAATGTGTCCAGAGATCAGTTGATGAGAGTGGGATTCTAGAAGCTCGTGTGAGATGGACAAACGTTACCTTGGAGAGGAGAGGACGTAGAAAAGAAGTCGTAACTCCCTGAGCTTATTCAAAGAACTCAGGAGTAAAAGAATGGAAAACACACGCACAAACGCACACGCATGCATATGCACTTACAAAAGTAAGCATCAGCCCATTACAAGAAAAAAGCCCGACGGCAGCAGCTTGATGTACTTTCTCACTGCTGTCCATCTGGCTGCGAAATTCAGTGTTGTATCCTTCTTCCTCTCCAGCATGTGTTTTCACGTGTACTCATCTCTGTACCCCAGCTCCTAGTAAGTCCTGGCCCACCCACAGCTACTGAATCAACCTTCAGTGAACTGAACAGAATGGAAATGAGCATTAGAGCCGCCCAACAGCAGAATAAGTAAGAGCTGCCACAAAAACAGCAAGCTGCCCATGCCAGAAAGGTTCAAGCAGAACCTTGCTGACTTCATGCTGGGGACACTGGGTGGGCAGCCCGACGTTAGGTGAGTATGGAAACATTTGACTTAAATGACCCCAGCTCTGGTAGTCTACGACTCTTGTTAAGATCTTTTTAATCCCATGATTGAGGCAGTATGGTTATCACTCTTGCTAAAGACACCTGCTTTTACCAGTTGGGGCCACTATGGCATCTTACCTCCCAGGGTTGGGGTGTCCTGTCTCATAGGGGTTTGAGCCCCAGGGCCTGAAGTCACAGACAGGCTTTTTGGCAGAGACTCAGATTGTCCAACAAGAACTGGACACAAGTCATTGATGGGTCGCCACTGACCCACACCAAGGGCCCATGGAAGCCCTGGGATGCTGTGAGCAGTGTCTGTAAACATCAGGTTCTATTCCGCATATCAGGAAGAAGGAGCAGCCATGGGTAACTCAAACCCAAAACATGGGTAACTCAGGATTTGAATTTGACTATGAAATAGGGTCTTGCTCTTTTATCAGATAATTAGCTCCCTAGTTATCTGATGCTTCCCACTGACCTCCCAAGGCATTTGTCTTCCCTGCGTACACACGGCTGAGCCCCACAGCGCCCTGGCATGTTTCCTGTGTGACTGGGGAGGGCCGACTCTCCCATCTCTATGCCCCAGGGCCTGCCCTTTCAGGAAGTATCCAACATTAATGAGGGCAGTGTCAGAGCCAGGAGGGGTCACAAGGGCAAGAGGCAGGGTGGCAGGAGAGGAGTCAGAAAGAGGGGAGCCTCCCTTCCCGTTGGAGAAGGCAGCAGCCCATCCAGCTGAGCCTCATCCCTGATGTGACATGGAAAGTTAAGTGCCCTGCGTGTCATCAGCCCAAGTGACATTCACAAACACTTGTCTCCAAGAGTCATCGAGAACATCTGTCACCAGGCGTGATGTTGCAACTGTCCCCAGGAGGGCCGGGGGAACAGCAAGCATGCTTCTAAAACACAGTGTGGAATTAGCCAGCCTTGCCTCCCTGCTGTTTATTATGCCGTGGTCATCAACATGTAGGGCAAGTAGAGGATGATGAGAAGAGAGACCCCAAAGGGGGGGCAAGACAGCAGCCATTTCATGCCCCACCCCCGTTCCATCTGCAGGCCCCCCTTTCCATGACGTCTTCTTCCATGAATGTCAGACATGACACCACCACCCCTATCCTGGGGAGACTGTACCACCCTACTAAGTTTTGCAGTGCTGGGGCTGGGGCATCTTCTGTTGTTCTGCCTTCCATCGAGGCAAAGGATAAGAGGGCCAATTCCATCAGGTCCCACCCCATCAGGATCTTATCAATCGACACTTGAATGGAGGTCCGTTCCCTCCCCATGATAATACAGCCATGCCCACCATGGGATGGAAGGAAATTTACTAATGAAGCCGAGACCTTGTGGATGGGGGAGAAACTGGTAGGAGAAACAAGTGTTCCCTACACAGAGGGGGAGCCCAGGTCTATAAAACCCTCCCCCCGGATGAAGAAAGGTTCTTTGACTCAGCTGATTCCCCAGACACCCAGCTTCTCCTGAAAGTTTTGACTGAGCTCCCACAGGTGAAAGAAGAACAAGATGTAAAGGAAGAAACAGGGGTGCGTGGGTCGGGGGAAGTTCCTTAGCAGCTTGCTGGTCAGGACCACAATCAAAACCAGCCTGCCTTGGATTTTATAGTTTTCTAAGTTTCGTTCACACTGTTAAGTTACTGAAAGCTGACATCCACAAGGGAGGGATGGACAGGACAGATGCTCATTTTATAGGTGGTGAAACTGGTTGTCAAACGAATTGAGTAGATTTCCCAAGGTTGCAAAAAATTAGACTAGAAGTGTGGTCTCCTTTCTAGTCCCAGGTACCATGGGACTAGTTACCATGCTGTGGGGCACATCTCACTAAGAGCACATGAGTTTTTGTTAAGACTTGGGCTGAGGAGTGGCACCTGTAACTTCTCTTTCTGGGAAGGATGGATAACTCAATGGGAGTCTGCTGGGATTGTCTCTTTCAGCTTTAGTTGTTCCACCGTTCTTTTTTTTTTTTTTTAATGTTTATTTTTATTTTTGAGAGAGAGAGAGAGAGAGAGAGAGAGAGAAACAGAGCATGAGCAGAGGAGAGACAGAGAGTGAGGGAGACACAGAATTCGAAACAGGCTCCAAGCTCTGAGCTGTCAGCACAGAGCCTGACATGGGGCTCAAACTCATGAACCGTGAGATCATGACTTGAGCCAAAGTCGAACATTTAAATGACTGAGTCACCCAGGCGTCCCCATTTCCCCCCACATTTCTAAGACCTAGTAGGGTTGCGGGAAAATGACAGGAGTGCCAGTAAGAACCTTGGGTCCCATTCAGAAATAGCCACCTGGGACCAGCTAACAGAAAATAGGGCAAGATGAGATAAGGGCAGGTGAGCCATTGTGGAGTAACTTAGTTGCTAGAGGCATCCCAAAGAAAAACGAGTCTGGAGTCAGAAGTCTGGAGTGGCAATTAGGATGAAAAACTCAACTTGATACGACTTAAACTCACTAGGGTTTATATGTCTCTCGTGTAAAAGAAGTCCAGTGGAAGGGAGTTTAGGTCTGGTCTTATGGGCAGCATGGCCACCAGCAGCCCAGCTCCTTCTAGCTTTCTGCTCTGCCATCCTCAGCACATGGTTTGTGTCCTTAAGGATCACCTCGTGGTGCAAAAATGGCTGCTGAAGCTCTAGCTGTCACATCTCCCTTTTTAAAAATTTTATTTTATTTTTATTTTAGAGAGAGATAGAGCATGCGAGAAGGGGAGAGGGGCAGAGGGAGAGAGAGAGAGAATCCCAAGCAGGCTCCATGCTCTGTGTGGAGCCTGACCTGGGGCTTGATCCCACAACCCTGAGATCGTGACCTGAGCTGAAATCGTCAGACAGTCAACTGACTGAACCACCACCTAGACGCCTCCACATCTCCTGTCTACGCACGGCAGGAAAGATGAAAACCAGAGAGCAAGAGGGCAAAGGGGAGGAAATTCACAGAAGCCCCAGCCAATAACTTGACCACACCTATCTGCAAAGGAGGCTGGGAAATGTAGTGTTTTAAAGCTAGGCACAATGTACTCCCATTACTATAGAGAAGATAGGGAGGCAGCTAGAATTGCCAGAAATTCAGTTTGCACCCCAACTCCACCATTTACTAGTCCTGGACCCAGGAGCAAATTGTTTCATTGCCCTCTGTCTCTATTTTCTCACCCGTACTTGGGAACAGAGATTCCCCTCTGCATATTTCCTGGGATTGTGGCGCAGACTGAATGAGATCGTGTATTTGAAAACACATCTTTCATTTTGTGCTGTGCAGTGCTGGACACATATAAGCATGTGTTGTTATTAGAAGCCTTCCCACTTTCTCTTCTTGCCCCTCTTCTTGGCCCTTTTCTCCAGGCTGTCTCTTGTGGCTCCAGTCTTCAAAACCTTATTCTAAGAGAGCTGTAAAATTGAAAAACGATCTAATAGGGTTTTAAGAGATAAAGGTATAAGATGTAAACCCTCTCACAAATTTTTGCGGTTCAATTGGGAATTCTGAAAGACCCAAAGGAAGGAATCTCTAATGGTGGAATTTCAAAACCCACAGCAGACTTGTGCATAGGGAAGACATTTTTCAGGGGTGCCTTCCAAGAGTATTTCAAATCCTATCGCTACCTTCTCATCCTTTCTTTCTTGTGCTGCACAAGAAGATGACACCACCGAGATTCAAAAAGCTTCAGGGCATCTGCTCAGAGGTGACTACTTTTTCTACTTGTCATTCCCTCTTCATTCTCAAAAAGCTTTGGCTGGAGACATCTCCGAAGATAGAAATAATTAGCAGGAGTAAAGGGATTATCCAGACTGCCTTGCTTCTGAAATATGGTTTTCCCCCCACCGGTAAGGAAGAACCAGAGAACCAGATCCTTGTTAATTTTATATACCTTTGGTTACTCAGTGGGTGGAAGAGGGGATATCATTTATTTCACACCAGCAAAAAAACCAAAGAAGGTTCACAGAGGGAGGGGCTGTGTCTGGAGGAGTGTCTGGTGCTGGGGGTCAGTGCTGGTGGTGATGGCCATCAGAATGCCTCCAAACCCTCATCTGACAAGACTCTGCCCAGGTGGGTTCACAGAAGCCAGCTCCTTTAGAAAGAGCCAGGGGTGGGGAAGGGGTGAAACCCAGGCGTCCTGACCCCAAGCCTCGGGTTCCCACCTCCCCAGTGTTCCTTGACCTTGGCTGCACGCTGGAATCTTTTGGGGAGTTGTAATCTCTCTCCAAAAGATTCTGAGTCAGCTTGGGGTGGTGCCCAAGCATCAGTGTTTTTAAAGCTCCCCTGGTGACTCTGACGTGCAATCAGCATCATGCCACATGCCAGGGAAATCAGGTGTGTGGGCAGCACCGGTGGGCAGAGCCACTGTGCACCCCACGGCTGGGGGTTGGTCTCTGAACTTCCGGTGAGGGGAGAAGCCAGAGGACCTGGTCATCTCACTTCTCGGAGACTTTGCTTCATCCTTAACATCGAAATAAAAATCCCTGAGAATGGGGTTATCTCACAAGAGGTAAAGTATGAGAAACACATGGGAAACTCAAGCACCTTGCACACTTTAGTTGCTGGAGTAACTGTTCTTGGTCTCTCAGTGGAGCCTGAGTGACGAATACAAGGATGGGATCAGGGGCCCCAAACATGGGTTCTTGTTATCTCCCCTCCCTTTCCTTCTCTGAGCCTCCGGCTTCCCATCTGCAGAATGGGAATAATACTAACCATCCTGCGTACCTCTCTACGTGGTAGCGAAATGGAAGGAGATGTCAAGACGTGAACAAAGAGCATCTTCATAAAGCGCCAAGTGCTTCTAGTGGCGGAGATCGGGCTACGATGGATTAATCAAATTCAAACTTGGAGAGTTTTTGTGTAACAGAATCCCAGAAGGAGGCAGTTCAAGGCTGGTATGGGAGCCCCCTGGCCTTCAAGGACTGAGGCTTCTTCTGTAGGTCAATGGCATAATCCTTAACATGCGGCTCATGTCTCCTGTGCTCGGGGCCTCCCCGCCTGCCCAGCCCACAGGTAGAGCAGGCACCGCCTCCGAGAGATGTCCCAGGAGGACTGAGCCCCAATTGCCTACAGTGGTAACCTGCTCAGTGGAACCCCCTGTATGGACTTTCTTCCCCATTTCCTTACTCACCACAGTGTCCTGGGCCCACCTCCCAGATAAACTACTCGCGTTCAAATCCTTATCTCCGGGTCTGCCTCTGGGAAACCAAAACTTAAACAAGCACCGCCTCCTGGATGGGTCAGCCCCTGTAAAGGGGGTAAAGAGCCCCCCAGAAGTCCCACCCAGTGACTCTGCTGAAGGCTGAGAAAGGTAGTCCTTTGTGAGGCACGTCGCCTCCCCAAACAAAATCAGGCCTCTGCCGGGAAGCTGGGAGAGGGGACAGGATGATGGGGAGGCTACAGCCGCTGCAAAGCTTTGGTGGTGAAAAGCTTTGGTGTCGTTAACACCTCTTGGCACCTGTCCACTCAATCCCAGAACCCAGTAGCCAACATGTAGCTGAGGCCAGCCTGGGAAAGAAGATGATCCTGGCTGTTTTTCTGCCTCTTTGTGAGTGCTCTTTTTTCATCTCTGGAGACAGTGAGACAGTGTGCGATGGGAGTGGGGCACCCTGTGGGTGACAGGAGGGCTCGGGACATGAAGTCAAATTAATGCCCATCATCCTCAAAGTCGCCAAGGTGGTGGGGGGGGGGGGCGAGTGGACAGAGGCACATGAACCACAGACTGCCAGCCCAGGGTGAAGGCAGGGCCACAGAGACTTTGCAACGTGGACGAACGAGCTCATTTACTATTCACAAGGGAGAGCGACTTCTACCTGCGGTGGGCTCCCAAGATGGGCTCCGACTCATTCTCTGGCTGCGGGGCTGATGCTGTGGGTGGAAGTGCTGATCCAGATGTGGGAACTAACTTGCACTGCCTCGTAAAGGAGATAAGTGTTGGGAAATTGAACATCACAGGGAACTATTAAACACTTAACCTTGTAACACGGTAATTAGTTAGCGATGGTACCGAGTTAAGAGGCCTTTCAGTGTAGTAATTAGCCGCCTAAAAGGTTAAGATATAAACGAATGGCTTCGTGAACTTTATCCACTTGAGCTTTTTCATGAGCTAACTGAAGTGAATTCACTTGCCTGGGTCGGGAGGGTGTGTTCCGGGAGGGGGGCGGGGAGCTTCCGGGAACAGGTGGAGTGGAGTGTTGGGTGTATCCTAGAAAATAAGTGGAATTCGAGGCAAGAGGGTAAGGCAAGCTATTTTAGGTGGAACTAGTAAAGACAGATGCAGAGGCAAGACCTGGTCAAGGACCTACAAGGGCTGCTGGTGTATTAGTCAGCTGCTGCCACAGTAATGCTGCATGACAAAGAACCTCCAAATCTAGGCTGCTTACAGCCATTAACATTCATTTTCTTACTCCTGTGTCTGCAGGTTTGTTGGAGTTTGGCTGGTCTTGGCCAGCCTGGGCTGGGCTGGGCTGGGCTGTGGTTTAGATCCTCCCTACATACCTCATTCTGGAGCCCAGCTAGGGGTGGGAGCGGTTCAGAGTATGTTCTTCATTCTTCTCACAATGAGAGCAGAAATGCAGGAGGGCAAGCCCAACAGAAGAGCCACACGCCAAGCTGCTGGTGATACCACACGTACTAAATCCCATTGGCTGAAGCAAGCCCAAAGTCAAGGGGCAAGGCTTGTACTTCACCCACCATCAGGCCATGGCTAGGCTGGGATGAAACAGGACCGACAACTCAATCCAGCACGCATGGCCTGCCTCATGGAAGAGCCGTCTCTGGGCACGTTCTCAAACCTGAGTGTGCATCTGAGTCACCCGGCACATTTGTAGGCACCCAGATGCACGACCCGACTGGGTTTCTGACTCAGATGGTCTGGAGCAGAGTCTGACAATCTGCTGTTGTAATACATTCTCCCAGGGTTGCCAATACTGTCGGCCTGGGGACCACACTTCAAGAAGATCCAGTCTAGGAAAATAATAGGAGGTTTGTTTAGAGAGGATCAGAGAGGTCAGCCTGTGGGTGGCCTTGAATGCCACACAAAATAGCTCTATGTACTGAACCCTTACTACCTTCCAGTTACTGTCCTACAAACATTCTGTGTGTTCTCTTCGTTGGTACATTAACCCTGTGAGGTGTTGTATTGACATCTGACAGATGAGGACTCTGAAACGTGGTGGGTGATGTGACTGACAAGTCCCCACAGCTTGGGGCGGGGTGGGGGGGGGGGGAGATAGAACTTATAACCAGTGTTCTGTCCTGTCCTGAATGTCAGCCTTTCACCTGTTGACAGTGGGGAGCCAGATCAAGTTCTAAGAGAAGGAATGACCTGCGGTCGAGAAAAGTCTGGATTTGGAACTGGATGGTCTAGGCACAAACCACACTTTGATGGTCGATAGCTAGATTTTCATTTATTCAATCAACAAAAATTTATTGAGTTTTGGGGTAGACTCTGTCAAGACCCTAGGGCTAGAACAAGATAGGCAAAGTCCTTACATTCTTATGAGAGAGGGGGACAAAACATTTTATATGTGCACTAGGAAGACAAATAATTAGTATGAGGGGACACAGACTGAAGGGCTACTGTTGTATATGGGTGGTCAGGGATGGCCCCTGTAAGGAGTGACATTGGAAGAGAGACCTCAATGGGAGGAGAAAAACAGTCCAGCAAGGGAAATAGCATGGGCAAAGGCCCTGGGGTAGGAACAACTGGCCTTGTTGGAGGAGCAGCAAGGATTCTAGTGCATCTGGAGGAAGAGTGACAGTAAATGAGATTAGAGGACTGGACAGGACTGGGTCCTGGAGGGCCTCACAGACTGTGGTTAGGCCTTGGATTTTATGCTAAAAGAGATGGGAGCCACTGGGGTATTGAATGTGGGCGAGTGATGTGATTAAGAAAGAAGATTCTGGCTGCTAGGTGAAGAATAGACCTCAGGTGGTTAGGGGTGGAAGCAGGGAGACCAGTTACAAGATGGTTGCCGAGGTCTTCGCTATGTCTTGAGACCTTCTTGCTCCTTAAGGTTCACATCCAGAAAATGGGAGGAGCATCCCTTCTGTCTTTTGCCCTCAGGCTCTGTATGAGAGCAGGAGGAGATCAGGGTGTGGGCAAGGGAGTGAGTAGGAAAGACTCGGGCAGGGAAATCAGGTAGTGATTTTTCTGGTGGAATCCGTGGGCCTGCCTCTGCCTGGCTGGGAGACCAGCACAAGCCTGGAGTGGAGAGGGGTCCCGTCTCCCCCTGCAGAGCAGACATCTCACGCATCACTGTCCCAGCTCTGGGCTCAGCGTCCCATCCCCCACCCTCTCTGCCCCCAACCCTCTCACTCTGATAGGGAGTAATTATTTATGTTCTTGTTTAATTAGCTCATTAGGCATGTGCTGCAGTATTTCTGATAATAAATCTCCTCCTCTAGTGGCTCTTAAGTGCATTTTCACCGGTGCCTGGCCGCGGCGATGGACGCTGCAGTTGCAGATGTGAGGGGAGCTGCTGGTTGGAGCTGGGTGACCCGCGTTCCGTCCCCTGGAGTGTGTGTGGACAGGTGGGGAGGCTGCCGAGGCCCTGGGCATGGAGACAGGATCTTGGAAGCTAAGGCGGTGGCAGCAGCCGGCACTGAAAGCCAGAGAGATATTTTTACCACCCGTCAAAATGCCACCGTGTGTGAGCCAGTGCCAAGGGCTGCCTCCCAAGTCTGCTTTGCTCTCCTCCCCCAGCCTTTGATTGTCGCTCAAAGGAAGGTCTGAGTGAAACAGAGAGACTTTGAAAATTCCCGGGTTGGGTAGGCTGGTGCCCAGGAGTTCTTTCCCTCTGGCAGGGGCTGGAAGGAAGCTTCTGTCCTACAGCAAAAGTGAGTGGGTGGGAGTTGCCTTCCTAAGGCACAAGTGCCAGGATTTAGACCCAAACCCCACTCTCCCCCATTCTGTCTAGAGTCCCCTCCTTCACAGAAGATCAGAGGACCTGAAATTCTACCGTTAGAGATGCATTTCTTTGTACTTAGCACAGGCAAAAGCCTGGGTGATGCTGACATGGCTTCCTCCGGGACTGGTCAACAGAGGATATGGGCATGATGGAGGGCACAGTGGAGGTCCCAGCAGCAGGAGGAGGCACGGGGTCAGGGTGGGGTCGTAAGGCAACCTCAGAGCCCAGTTCTGCTGCGTGGACATATTGCCCAGGGCTCAAAAATGCCCAGAGAGAGGAAGGGGAAGCCAAGGTCTTGCGATGGGTCTAGCTATTTATCTGTCACAACTCTCTTGGACTCTGTTCTTCTATCTTTAAATGAGCCTTGTTTTTGTTACCCTGACAGATTGAAAAAGGTTCGGAGTTAGAAAGGGATAGTTCAAGGTCATCCAGGCCAGGCCTCGCCTTTCTTCGTGAATACTCATGATGCCCACCCCTTCTCCCACCCATCACCCCTGCCTCCCACCGCACCCTTAAGATGTTACCTGGCCCCATAGGGGAAGAACTTCCACATAAGAGAAACTACCCCCTCCTTTTTTTCCCCAGGAGCCCGACTACTGTTGGGAGCTCTAGCTAAAAATGTTCCTATGACAGGCCCCCCAAATTCATCTGCCTCCACCTCCTGCCCTTACCTTCTGCCTTCACCCACATCAGGAATAATATGAATTCTTGTTTCAAAATATGTCCATGTGATGTTTGCAGATAATTCTCAGGGCTTGCCTGCCTAATGCCATTTTTTTTTTTTCAGATTCAACATCTTTTTTTCCTGCCTTCTTCCGTTCTTGCGTTTCACCTTTAGACATTGAAGAGGTGTTTAGTTTATGCTTCTGATGTCGGGTCTGGGCCACTCACAGGACCCCCCTGCCCTCCTGCAATTCACATTTCCGAGGGAGGCAGACATTAAAGCACTTGGTACTTGAGGAGTAACTGATTCAGTTATTACAGCTGGGATAAGTGCTATGCAAGCACATGTGAGAGAGTGTCCTGGGAAGGTCAGGGAAGTCTTCCTGGAGGAGGTGATTCAGAAGGTCAAATAGGAGCGCGGTCAATGAAGAGACATAGGAGGCGATTTAGGTCAAGGGCCGCCATGCTTGTCCCTGGAGCAGGAAGAGACCGGGGGTGTATTCTGTGCTGCGTCTCCTTCTCCCCTGCCTCAGAAGCGTGCCAGGTTGTGCCCTCCCTCTGCGTGTGTGGGGTCCAGTGGGCAGTGTGCTGGATGTGGCCTGGCCAGAGCAAAGTAGACTGAGGCAGCCCCTCCTGGGTTGGGGGTACCCCTCATCTGAAGGCGGCCTCGGCCCTTTCTGCTCCTATGGTCCAAGTCCCACCCAGACTGGAGGCCCCTAACATAGCTGCCCGTCTCACGTTGTTCTGAGACCACCACAGCCCCTCCTCTGTATGAGGCTCTTTCCAAGACAGAATGACCCAGGGCTGTGTGGCAGCTTTGTGGGCACAACCAAGCATCCTGGGGTCCCAGGGCCTCTAGCTCAAACCTTCCTGATTCCTGATCTTCCATAAAATATATATATTTTTAATTTACTTGTCTCATTTTATGCGCTTTTGTGTGGCAACTCATCTTATATTGTTGGTTGGAAGTAAGTGGATTATAAATCACAAAACCAATGGATGGAAATTAGGTCAAAAGTGCCAAGTAAATGCAAGTGTTTTTTTTTTTTCCTCCAGTAATGATGATGACAATAAGAGCCAACCTTTCTTTTTTTAAAATTTTTGAGAGAGAGAGAGAAAGAGAGAGAGCGCATGAGTGTGGGAGGGGCAGAGAGAGGGAGACACAGAATTCGAAGCAGGCTCCAGGCTCCGAGCTGTCGGCACAGAGCTCAATGTGGGGCTTGAATTCATGGACTTTGAGATCATGATCTGAGCTGAAGTCAGATGCTTAACCGACTGAGCCACCCAGGCGCCCCAAGAGCCAACCTTTCTGAGAAAGTACTATGTGCTAGTTATGATTCTAGTGGCTACCATGTATTAGCTTATTTAATGTTTCCAATACATCGATGACCAAGGTACTGTTATTGTCTTGTTTTTTTTTTCTTTTACAGATGAGAAAACTCAGGTGCCGAGAGGTTAAGTAGCTTTCCTGAGGTGTTCTGCCTGGGATTTGAACCCAGGCAGGCTGGCTCCAGGGTCTGGACCTCAATGCCTTAAAAATCTGCAGCTAGCTTGTGAGCGCTTGCTGTATGCTCCCCACTGTGCCAGGCATGTACGTCATGACCCGAGAGGCAGCCCTTACTAATATGCTCACTTCACAGGGTAGGAATCTCCAGGATCAGAGAGGGTAGGCAAGCTGTGTGAGGTCTCCCATCTTGGAAGTGGCAGAGCCAGAATCCAAACCCAGGCCTGCCATCCTCCAGAGAGTTCCTGACCACTCTTCTTCCTCCCCAGACATGACTTAGGGTGGAGAGGGGTGACATGGATGTCTTGGAGTTATAGGTAGTATGTTCAAAATTAGGGCATCTTGCTGGCTCAGTGGCAGAGCATGTGACTCTTGGTCTCAGGGTCATGAGTTCAAGCCCCACGCTGGGGCTTTAAAGCTTGCTTTCTTCTCTTTCTTTCTTTCTTTCTTTCTTTCTTTCTTTCTTTCTTTCTTCCTTTCCTTCTTCTTTCTTCTTTCTTTCTTTCTTTCTATCTTCTTTCTTTCTTTCTTTCTTTCTTTCTTTCTTTCTCTCTTTCTTTCCAGCTTACCATAAATAAATAAATAAATAAATAAATAGAAAAACAGAGACCAGTGACCGCATTTCCCTTCTAGATCGCCCCCTTCCCAGCCACCTACTCTATTAACAAACCCAGAACCATCAGCCCGCTCTCCCTCAGAACCACCAAGAGGAGAAAGGGGAAGTGTGAGCCAGGCCAACACATCCCAGCCACCCAAACATGGGAAAGCAAGTGGGTGCCTTAGGGAGGGGTCTCAGCTGGGCAGGTGGCAGAACTTCCAGGCAGTGCCGGTGACGTCTCACAAACAAAACCATAGCTTCTGTGAAAGCAGAAGGAGGCCCGCAGAAAGGGCCTGGAGGATTCTGTGTGAGGCCTGCGAGCTGAGGAGTGTGTGCCTTCCGCCTCTTCTCCACACTGCACAAAGTGATGGCCGGGCCCTGGGGCATTTTAATTTATGGCTTGCCATTTGAACCGTGGCCGATCAGCCTCCCCATGGCTGCCTCCTCCCAGGACTGAAATGAAACGCGGGTCACGGGTTCAACCCTAGTGATGGGGTGTACTCAGGAGAGAGGGAGGAGATTTATGGCTTGGTCTCTACCCTTAATGAGCCATCATCCCCCAGAGCCACGGTGGCCACTGCCTTCCCGGCCGGGTGAAGCCCAGAACCAGTGCCAAGGGGCAGGCAGGGGTGCGGGGCTGGAGGATGGTGCCATGAATCTCTGACAGCCACGGGGCTCCCTGGCTCACGGACATCCGGTGGAGGGAGCAGCCAGTGGATCACAGTTGGGCTGTTGACCTTGAGTCTTAAGCAAAGTGAAGAATAAAAGGTCATATTTATTCCGTCAGAGCCACAGGAGCCATAAAATATCCGAATGTGAATCAAGACAGCGATAAATCACTCATCGTTCTTGGGAATTTGGCTGATCTGTCTTCTGGCCTCGTCATCCACTGGGCAAGCTGGGGAGCAGTGTGTTGAGAAACGGGGGACTCCAGGGATCCCAAACAGTGCTCTCTCTGGAATGCAGAAGTGCCGAGAATCACTGAGACTCATAGGTTCCTAGAATGTAAGATGTCCCTCACTGCAAATATGACCTTCTTAAGAGGTCTTCCTGACCACCTCCCCACAGAGACAGAGTGTGAGCGGGGGAGTGACACAGAGGGGGAGACACAGAAGCCGAAGCACGCTCCAGGTGCTACACTGTCAGCACTGAGTCTGATGCAGGGCTTGAACTCACGAACCGTGAGATCATGACTTGAGCCGATGCTGGACGCTTAACTGAATGAGCTTCCCAGGCGTCCCTTACTTTCTTTTAACCCAATAGGCTTTTCCTTTTTGCCATAGCATGGTCCACTTTATAACATATTCATTTGCCAATTATGTTTATTATTTATTTTCTGCCCTCACGCTGCCCAGAATGTCAACTCCGCGAGGCAGGGACTTGTATCCCCAGTGCTGTATCCCCACTGCCTCCAGCAGCGCTGGCATATAACAGGTGCTCCGCAGACATTTCTTGGATGAATGGACCAGCCTGAAAAGACTGATCTAACCGTAACCCTTCTCTTGCCCAGGAAGACCAGAGTCCCATCTGGGACACAGGACTTGCCCCGGGTCATACTGGACTTAGGGGTTGCAGGACTGGAAAAAGAATCCAGGAATCCAACTCCTGGGCCAGAGATGGGGTTCCACGTGGTCTGAACTGCACTCACACCCATCAGAGGACGTGCTTGCCTGCCACATTCTGCTAACTGCCTATAAGGTCGGGAGCTGGCAGTCCAGGGTGGGCAGGCTGGGGCTTCCTTGCTTCCTGTCTTGATTTTTTAAAAAAGCAGGAAGTGGGGGGGTGGGGGGGTGGGGGGTGCTCAGTCAGTTGAGCATCTGATTCCCGCTCAGGTCATGATCTCACGGTTCGTTAGTTTGAGCCCTGAATGGGGCTCTGTGCTGACAGTATAGAGCCTGCTTGGGATTCTCTCTCTTTCTCTCTCTCTGCCCCTCCCCCACTTGTGCATGCATGTGCTCTCTCTCTCTCTCTCTCGCTCTCTCTCAGATAAATAAATAAACTTTAAAAAAGGTGATAGAATATACTGATAACTGACTTCCTAACCCAGAGGGGGTCCGATAATATGGGTTCCATGGGTGTGGGAGGTCAGGGAACTCTTACAAGGTGGCTGGGCGTACAGCAAGAGGTGTTTAGGGAGCACCTTCGCCTGGTGGCCGCCACCGTGCCGGCTCCTTTGCCTGGATCGCTCGTTGCATTCTGACTCCGCGCCGTGAAGGAGTATAATAATAATAGCCAACATGCACTGAACTATGCGCCAAGTCCTGTTCTCAGTGCTTTTAGGTATTCATTCATTTAATCTGCCCAACAGCCCTATGAAGTGGAGAGCTTTCTATTATCGTCCCTACGTTACAAATGAGAAACCGGAGGCAAATATGCCAGGATATAAATGCTTCCATTCTGGGTGCTTGGGAGGCATCAGTGAACAAAACAACACAAGATCCTTGTCCTCCTGGGGGAAGCGGGCAACCAACACAAGTACACAAGTTCATTATATAGGTAGGGGGAGGCAACGCGTGCTGTGCAGGCAGAGCAGAGCAGGGTAAGGGGCTGGCGGCAGTGGCCGAGTTGCAGTCTTAGGGCAGCGGGAGCAGGCCTCCCTGGCAGAGGCTTGAAGGAGGTGAGCCAAGCGGAGGTCTGCAGGAAGTGAGTTCCAGGCAGAGGGAACAGCCAGGGCCAGACCCCCAGGCCAGAGCACCTCTGAGGAGCAGTGAGGCGCCTGGGTGGCTGCAGTGGGGGAGTGAGGGGCAGAGTCCAGGAGATGGGGCAGGAAGGGAGCAGGGTCAGATGACGGGAACCTTACAGGCCCCCTCAAGGACACCGTCTCAAATGCTCTGACTCATTCAAAGGGTCGCCTCACTTCAAAGCTCACAGGTGGGGCGCCTGCGTGGTTCAGTTAGGTAAGACTCTGACTTCGGCTCAGGTCACGATCTCACAGCTCATGAGTTCGAGCCCCGCATCGGGCTGTGTGCTGACAGCTCAGAGCCTGGAGCCTGCTTCGCATTCTGTGTCTCCCTCTCTCTCTGCCCCTCTCCTTCTCTCTCTCTTTCTCATAAATAAATAAATAAATAAATGCTCACATGTGCTCACAGGCTCAAGCCAGCACCCTCCTCTCCTCTCTGCTCACACACTGAGGGTGCTTCCACACTGGCCAGTGGACACACACTCACACACACACTGGCCAACAGACACACACTTACACAGCTACCCCGCCCCCCAGAGGTCCCCGGAGCTTCATTTTCCATCCTACCTGTATGTGTGGAAGAAGGACGGGAGGGGTCCTCATCAGCCTTGCCCCATCGGCAGCCCAGCCTGGCCTCTCCACAGCCGGACCAGGTGAGGGAGGAAGGCAAGCCAGTTCCTGGACCTTCAGACCCATATACTCCAACAAACGGTGCTGGAGAGACTCCCAGAAAATTACAGACGGAAGTCTGTGATGTACTCACACCCGACTGACTCACGTGATTACTCCCATATGGGATCGCAGACCCACATGGCCATCCTGCAGGGACACCAAAGTGCATTTAGTGGCTCTGTTCTGTGCTCATTGTCGGCACAGGAACTGCTGTCCCAGGCCCAGGGAGGGGTGGGGATGGAGAAGGTAATAATACTGCTGCTTTTAGGGGCACCTGGGTGGCTCAGTTGGTTGGGCATCCGACTCTTGATTTTGGCTCAGGTCATGATCTCACGATGGGTGGGATTGAGCCCTGCCTCAGGCTCTGCACTGATTGTGCAGAGCCTGCTTGGAATTCTCTCTCTCCCTCTCTCTCTTTGCCCCTCCTCCACTCACTTGTGCTCTCTCTCTCTCTCTCTCTTTCTCAATATAAATAAACTTAAAAAAATAAATACTGCTGCTTTTAGGTAATCCCAGTTAGACCAGGCCGGCCTCACCTGAGAGCTTCTGGCTAATGAATAAATTCCACAGTAAGGTTCATCTTCTCAGCGCCAAGACGCTGGCCCCCAAGATGACCTACCAGTGCCCCCAGACAGTTCACCTTCTGCCACTACAAGAGCTCCTGCCTGGAGATGGGTTAGGTGGTGTTAGTGTTCTCTATGAAAAAGATGTTGCTGCTGCCAAAGATCAGTAGACAGACAGACAGGGAGAGATGATAGACATGATAAAGTAGGTAAGCGTTCACTATATTTATACATGATTTAGTGAGTACATATTGCATGCCAGTGTTTTGCACATACTATTTCTAATCCTTATGTGGCTCTGCAAATTAGATTTGCAAACTGCCTTTATGAGCAAGAAGCCTGAAGTTCTGGGAAGTGAAGTAACAGGAGTAAAGATTAGGCGGCCAGTACGTCAGGAGTCAGAAGTCGAGCTCACGGCCCGGGTCACTCCCGTGCCAAATCCTCTGTGCGCTCATGGTTGGGAATGCGGTGCCCGAGCTCCCACCCCTCTTTGCTGGCCATACCCCACCCGCCCTCCTCCTGCTCCACCTGGCTCCGGTCACCCTCTTCTGGTGATATTCTTGTAGAGTTCTAGAATGTCAGAATTGGACATTGAAGCGCAGAGAAGAAAAGTGCCTTGCCCAAGGCCCCACAGCAAGTCCATGGCAAAGCCAGGGTTAGAACCTTGTCCACGCAGTCTGGACCTGAGGCTATTTGATGGTGGGGGACAGCTCTGTTCCCCCACCCCGCCTCCCACTCGGCTGCGCAGAGTAGCCTCCGCACTGCGTCAAGATCTGACTCCAGAGGTCATTCTCTCCCTACCCCTGTTTAATTCCTTCCCGGCCAGCCTGCTTGTGAGAGGCAGAGGTGTCCGGGGGAGGATCAGCAGAAACACAGCCGGGAGAAGTGCTGAGCGGGCTCCCTCCACCCACCGGCTGGAAAGGACATCTCTCTGCAGGACGAGGCCGCAGCAGAATGATGCCTGGCCAGCCAGGTGTCTGGCACGCCACTTGGTCGTGGGGTCCGGCTTCCAGGCACGCAGCTCAGAGCAGCCCTTAAGGAAACACCAGAGAGTCTCCAGATCACTGATTCGTGCACCGGTGCTGAGTGTCCCTGTTATAAAAAACACCACCTCATATCCGTGACCACCTTACCACTTAACATGCTGCGTCCGAGGAGACACATCTTTCTAGGTTTTCCCAACAGTCCAGTTGCAGTAGTATCGTTCCCATGTGACAGACAAGAAAGCGGAGATTCTCAGGAGCGAGACCTCCTTGTTCCCGATGGCTCAGCTAGCCGACGGCGAGGCCAGAAATGGAACCTGATCTTCAGACGGCAAATCCGAGCATTTTTAGTACACACACGTGTTCCAAGCACTGTACCCGGTACTGAGCAAATATTGTATTTAATTTTCACAAAGATACCGTACGATCGCTATTATTAACCCATTCTGCAAGCAAGAAACCCGAGTGCGGTTCGGAGATGTGCTGTGAAGAGGCGTACGTACATTGCATGGCCAGTGAGCTTTCTTTCTTCCACATAGCACAGGTTCGACCTCGGGATTGATACAGTTCCCTTCCTCGGGGAGCTTCTCATCTGACACAGAGAGGGGATTATTACTGGGGGGAAAGGCAGGACCCCAGAACTCACCCATGAAATAACTGAGGGTTTCACATCATCTTGATTTCTCCTATCAAGGGTCAGCGTTGACTTCAGCACTGTCATCGAAACAAAACCTCGTGTTTACTGTTCAGGCATCCTGCCCAGCACCGAACACACTTTACCTCATTTAATCCTGACAATATTCCTACCAAGCAGGTACTCACATTCCTATTTAACCCAGGCAGAGGGGGTCACACAGTCTGCCTAGAGTCACACAGCGAATCAGTGGCAGAGCAGGACTTGAACCCACGCCCAACTGACCCCACAGCAGATACTGTGGACCACTGTGTGTTTCCTTCCGCAACCCCTTTCACACATCTGGTTGAGGCCAGGTTCTGTTCTGGAACTTCCCTGTTCTTCCACCATTAGGACGGATACAGAAGTGCCAACAGATGGCCCCAGGCCCCTCTCCCCAAAATGCCGCCCACCGTCCCTGATCTGTCAGGGCAACCAAGCCCGTGGACACTGGAGCCAAGACAGCCCTGCAGACGGTGACTGTCCCCCGGAGTGTGTGTCAGCCATACTGACATGGCAACTATATTTCCGACAACCTCTCTCCCTCCTACCCTCCTGGCAGAATTTGCTTTGTGATGGCATTTTGCAAGGGGAAGGGGGGCGGGGCACTGATTTTATTGTGCCAAAATATGCGTAACATGAAATTGACTATTTTAGCCATTTTCAGCGTGCAGTTCGGTGGCACGAAATGCATCCACACTTGTGCTGCCGCCGCCCATCCCCCAACTTTCCGTATTCCGGACCGTAACTCCGCATCCATCAAACACCAGCTCCCCTTTCCCTTCCCCCCAGCCACCCTTCTACTTCTTGTCTCCCCCCACTCTCAGAACTTCGTATAAGTGGAATTGTGCCATTTTGGTCCTTTTGTATCTGGCTTATTGCCCTGAGCGGAATGTCCTCAAGGTTCACTTACGGTGTAGCGTGGGGCAGAATTTCAGAAAGATATGGAATGCGTCATGAATTTTCACGTCATCCTTGTGCAAGGGCTTCACTAATCTGTGTATCATTCCAACTTTAGTATACATGCAGCTGAAGCAAGTACTGTGATAACATTTTTTAAATGTTTATTTATTTTTGAGAGAGAGAGAGAGAGCGTGAGCAGGCGAAGGGCAGAGACAGAGAGGGAGACACAGAATCCAAAGCAGGCTCCAGGTTCTGAGCTGTCAGCACAGAGCCCAACGCAGGGCTTGAACCCACAAACCAGGAGATCATGACCTGAGCTGAAGTCAGACGCTTAACCAACTGAGCCACCCAGGTGCCCCGCTGTGATAACATTTTTAAGAAGGTTGGTGCCACGGGTGACTTTGCCGCTGGGTGGTGCCACCGTGAAATTATGGATCTGCCAATGCGGGGAACTGATCAGGGACATCACTGGGTGGCACTGACCTGGGTCTGCCAGTTAGCTTTTCCGGTGCATTTTGGACGCAGCTGGTGGGGAATCTTCGGTTTGAACACTCCTGTGTTTACAGTGAGGTGTAATTGGTCTGACACCTTCTGCGTTTTTTCTGTAAGTGATGAATTGTTAGTGAGCAAGCTTTCTCAGCTCCTCAAGGAGATGAAAGGCAACTATCATCGTCATCTTCACGGGGGTAACCAGCCGCCTTGGGAGGGGGCGGCCATGCTTATCTCCACTGCATTTCATTTTTCATACCCACACAAGAGGTCGTCCTGCTAGCCTCATTTCACACATGAGCGAAGAGGTTCGGAAGGAGAAAGTGATCCGGAGTCCCACGGTTGGGGGCAGAACCGGCCCTCAAGGAGAGATTTCTGTCTGATTCTGAAACCCACGCTTTTTCCTCTGAGACATGCCAACCCAGTCCTTGGGGGCTGGGAGCGAAGGACAAATAAATACAGGGAGAAGTCCCCCATCCACAGAGACCTGGATCAAGAGAGACGGAGAGAAACTAAAGACCCAGAGAGAGAGGCCCGACACGGGTGGGAGAGCTTGCTGGGTCGGCTGCGGTGGTAGAAACAAGTCTGCAATCGTAGAAACACTGCTTCCAGGGAACAGACTGGAACAACATGGCTTAATAGCAGCCTGGGGGAAATCACAGAGCGTTTCCATTGACCGTGCGGAGCCACGGATGGGATGCAGCTTCCAGAAACTCTGATGCAATCTTGGGTGGGAATGGGAAGAGGCTCAAGAGAAGTAGGATGTCCCATTGGGGGAAGGTGGGGTCTGACTCCGTTCTCTGTGCTCAGACCGCCCCAGAGAGAAGGGCCAAACCCACCCTGGCATGCTACTGAACGGGAGCAGCTGGGTTGTACGTGGAACCCGGGGCCCTGAGGAAATTGGAAGGAATGGGAATGTTAATTCTGCAGAGGCAAAAAGCCCAGCGTGGGATGGGAGAGCAAAGCCCAGTTTGAGGAGCACTGATGTGTCCACACAAAATAAATAAATAACGCCTTGTTCTGAGTGTTCCCAGGGGGGTGTCTTGGGGCCCATAGGAAGAAGGCCCAACGTGGGCCAGGACTCTCCTCCCCTCAGGGTTGTGAGAAGCTGGAGGGGCTGCCTGGCCTGCCCCTGCGGAGTGGCAAGCACAGTGCTGATAGCCACAATAGTCTGTTGCAGAGGGACCCATGCCCCTCTCCATCAGCGCTCCTGAGGTCTGTGTGTGGAGACGGCAGGGGAGGCTGGAAAGACCAGCAGACGTGGGTGAGTCACCAAGCTGGGCTAGCGGCCACACGGAGACAGACCATCAGGTCTCAGATGGCTGCCTCTGAGTTGGGCTGCATGCTGCCTGGCTGGCTGGAACTTGATCTCTCCATCCCCATTGAGACCAGATGACTCCTCAGGTACCAACTAGCATACTATGGACCCGGCACTGGTCAGAGCACAGGTGCTGACTCTTTAGTCCTCATAGCAACCCTGTTGAACTGTAAACCTCCCTCTTTACGGAGAGGTTGAGCGGCTTGCCCAAGGTCACACAGTCAGTAAGTGATGGTGCTTGGCTTTGAACCCTGATGACCCAGTATCGGCACTTTAACCCCTCCAAGAGGAAGAGCACCATGGAGCGGGGCCAGCCTCCCCCAGTGACACTGTAGTCTCAGCCAAACCCGGGGCCTGGCGATTTCCCATACCCTGACAGGCAGCCAGATCTGCCGCACTTCCCGAGTCAGAGAGCAAAGGAAGGGCCTCCCCCAGGTCAGACCCTCACCTGTCACCAGGTAAGCCCTTCCTCTGGGGAGGGGAGCGAAGAGGCAGCCTGCTGGAGCTTGGCTCACTTTGGCCTGATTTCCGGCCATCTCTGCAATCACTCAGCCAGGGTTTAACTAACACTTGTCACCATCTGTCTTCTGGAAAACACTCTTGGAGTCACGTGGTGGCTGGGGGCACATGTCCTGCAGTGAGTGTTGCAGGCACGATGCCTCCCTGCCAACCCAGCCAGGACCCAGGCACAGCCCAGGTCTTCAGCTTCCTAGCTTGTGTGAGGTTTGTTAGGCACAAATCCCCGAGGCCTGCATTTCCACCGTCAGAGATACGTTTCTTTTGGTTCAGCATCACCAACTCCTTTATATAACAATCCCTCAAGAGGAGCTTACTCTGTGCCAGACACCGACCTAGGTTCTTTGTGAATCATGACTCGTTAAACCTTATAGCAACCCTATAAAGCAGAGCTTATAAATGCCCCACTTTACAGAAACGGGGTATTTTTAGGAAACTAAGGCACAGACAGGTTAAGAAATTGCCCACGGTAAGTTATTACGGCTGGGAAACGGCCGAGCCAGCATTTGAACCCAGCAGGCTGGCTCCAGGGTCTGCTCATCACCACTGCCCTCGGCTGCCTCTGAAGCTTCTCTTTCTTTCTAATGGTAGGTATTCCTGGGAGGGGTGACATCTATCGTCGGGATTGGATTTATCAGGGATTTTTCTTAATAGAGACTTATGCAACAGAACTGTAACTAACAGGCAGAAAGTAGAAAAACAGGAACAACAATGTAGAAACAGAGGACCAGAGTGGGGGGGGGGGGGCCTCAAACTTCAGTTTGGCGAGGCAAAAGCAAAGAGAGCACTCTGGGAGCACGCGAGCTTGAGCCCGGCCCAGGGAAACCCCAGAAGGATCCCAGTAAACCCTGAGGTCAGAGGAGCCAAGAAAAGCTGGAAAAACCAGAAAGAAGGGATGAAGCTTTCCAAAGTCACCGCGAGAGCTTGTGGGGAGAAAGAGAAACACAGGCATCCTACTGAAACCTTTAGGAGTGGCCTCTGAACCAGACAGCGTTCCCTGGGCTGGCCCCATCCGTTTGGGGTGCCAGGGCTCACGCCGGAAAGCACCTGTCTCCTGCTGGAGCACGTACCAAAGCTGTCCAGCATGCTCTGGAAGAGCAGCATCCTACTGCCCTTTCCGGTGTGGCAGCCTCTAGCCACATGTGACTAGCGTGACTGGGGACCTGAATTTTTTTGTCTGATTCCATTTTAACTAATTTGAAGTTACGTTTAAATAGCCACATGTAGCTGCTCTTTGGTGGTGCAAATATAGAACATGCATTTCCTTCACCTGCCCAACAAATGTTTTTAAGGGCTGACTTTGTGCCAAGTGTTGTTCTAAAGGCTGGGGAAATATCAGTGAACAAAAGAGGCAGGAAAAAAAAAACAAAAAAAACAAAAAAAAAAACCCTGGTCTCCAGAAGGAGAGCTGAGATTCTACTGGAAGGAGAGAAAAAATAATTAAGAGAAAGCATAGGATGGGGCGCCCGGGTGACTCAGCTGGTTAGGTATATGACTCTTGATTTCGGCTCAGGTCATGATTTCATGGTTTGTGAGTTCGAGCCCCACGTTGGGCTCTGCACTGACAGTGTGGAGCCTGCTTGGGATTCTCTGTCTCTCTCTCTCTCTCTCTCTCTCTGCCCCTCCCCCACTGATGCGTGCTTTCTCTGTCTCTCAAAATAAATGAACATTAAAAAATAGTAAGCATAGTAAGTAAGCCAATGACAGCATCTTTCTCTCAGGCAATAAAAGTGGACTGGGGTAAAAATGGAGCAGAGTAAGGGGCATGGGGGACCCAAGATAGAGGCGAGGGAGAGCCTGTGGTGTTAAATGGGTGATCAGAGAAGGTAACATTGGAGCAGAATTGAAGGAGGTGAGGTAGTGGGCATATGGACACCTGGTGGAAGAGCACTGAGGTAAGGTCAATGGCCAGTGCAAAGGCCCTGAGGCAGGAGCACCTTTGGCAGGTTTGAGGAATAGCAGGGGGGCCAGGCCCTGGTGCAGAGTGATCAGGGTGAGTAGGAAGAGAGGAAATAAGAGAGACTTGCAGATCACATGGGACCTGTGGGCCATGCCAGGACTTTGACACATGAGACAGGCCTCACTGGGGGCATTGAGCAGAGGAAGGACTTGATCTGACTGGCTTATAACAAGATCCTCTGGCTGCTGTCTCAGAAGAGGCAGGGGGAGGAGAGCGAGAGAGTTCACCCAGAGGCCAAATAAACAAGGGCTTTGATCCCCAACCCTGCCTGCTCTCCCAAGGGTGGTGGGAATGGGTAGCGGGGAGCCTTTGCCTCAGAATCTCAGTAATCTTGAATGTGGCTTCTTTACTTGCAGAGGGCCTCAGGGCACCCGGAGGGGGTGGGGGGCCTGTGTTCTCAGCAGTGGCAAAGACAGAAAGGCAGAGACAGAGCCTGGTCCCTGGCCCCTGGCCCTTGTCAGAAGTCGGTAAGAGGCTTCTGATTCTTGGAGCCCTCACCCAGTCACGCCAGCTCCATGACAATCCCATTCTAAAGAGCGGCCATGTGCCTTCCCCTGCTATCACTCAGGGCCAGGCATTCAGGGAAGACCGGCGTCTGGCATGAGACACCAGAAGAAGGGTGGCCACCACTTGCATCGGTACTTCCAGTAAATTCTCTGTAACTATTCGCTGATCCCTAGACCAGAAACAACAAATCTGAGACACAGATCCTTCCTGCCCCATGCCACTCTGTCCCACGGAATTTGAACACAGCCTCAGAATCCTTCTCGACCCCGGCACTCAGCCAACACTCGGGATTGGAACACAGCACTGAACGTATTTGCGAGCCTTCCAGAACCTCGCTCCTGGCTACTAGTTTGATGACCCTATTTCCTGTCACTCTTCCCTCCCACCACTCTATTACAGCCATGCCAGCTTCCTCACTGTTCCCGCCTCAGGGCCTTTGTACTGGCAGCTCCCTCTGTGAGGAAACTGCCCACAGATACCCACATGGCTCCCTCACAGTCTTCAGACCTTACAGGAGCATAAGGAAGCAGCCAGACAACCCTCATCCCTCCCTGAAATCCCACCTCCACCTCTAAGTAGCTGTGCAACCTCGGGGCAATTCAGTTACCTTCTCTAAAATGGGAGCATAATTGTGAAAGGAACTTCTCAGGGCTATCATGAGCATTACTATCATGAAGTAATGTGAGAGCGCTGAGTTCAAGCCTTGGCTAGGTGCACAGGTTCCCTCTGTGAGACCTGGGGCAAGTCACTTCTCTGCACTTCAATGTATTTATCTGTACATGGAGGATAATAATAGTACACGTCCCTCCCAGAGTTGCCATTAGAATTAAATCAGTTAACGTATGTAGCATACTCAGAACAGTGTTTGACATACGGCAAGTGTTCGATAAATATAAGCTGTCGTGGTAGCGATACACGATTTTTTTTTTTTTTTTTTTTTGCTGTCAGTTAGCCTGACTCTTAAGACTCACTTCCTGCCAAAGTCGGATTCTGCACAGTCCAGTTCAAGGTAATTCAGTACAGGGAGGCTCATGCTCCGCGGTCTGACGACCCGGGCTTACAGCACTGGCTCAGCCATTTTCCGGCGGTGTGCACTTGAGCAGGTGACCCGTATGCCTGAGCCTCAGTCTCTTCATCTGTAACATGGGGATAATTATTCCCACCGAGAGCGCCCGTACACGGAATCAAAGAGACCGTGCCTGTCAAGTGCCCAGCACGTGGTAGGTACTCCGTAAGTTGTATGCAGGATAGAAGCTGCCCGGTCTCCTTTCCACCTTGCAGTTTGTGCAGGATGCAAACAGGCCCCTTTGGGGGCTTGCGGAAAGAAGGAGAGGCTGGGGAGCGGGGACGCTCGCCTCGGTTTAATGAGGCTCTTTCATGTGCCCCGAGATCTCGCAGCCGGCCAGAGAGGTTGGCAGGCTGGCGCTTCTCTGAAGAGCCGGGTAATGAGGGTGCAGAGCCGGGGAAGTGGAGTAAGGCAGCTTGACGTGGCTTCTCCAAATTAGTGCTGGGGCTCAGCGGGCAGCCGTGGTGCATCACGGACGAGGGGACATGCACCTGCAAAGAAGTGGTGCTGGGGGAGCTGAGGGGCTGGGGGCTGGAGATAAAAAGAGGTGCATTTGCTGACAACTCCAAGAAAGCAGAGATTGTGTTTCTTGCGTCGATACCAGCACCAGTGTCTTCCTCTTCCACACATACACGCTCAGCCCTCTGGGCCGTCACCCATGTACGCGGGTAGCAAGCCCCCCAGGCCCTCCCTGTCCCATCTGCAGAGTCTGCACTAGTCAGGAGAGCCTAAGGCTGCTGCAAATGGCTGCAAACACAGAAAGCCTCAAACGCAATCAAAGTTGATGTCTCGCTCTCCTGAGAGTCCAGGGCGGTAAACCGGGTTAGTCGGGAGGCCTTCTTCACCTGGAGATGCGGGCAGCGGCTTCCACCACCCGTCGGGCCTTGCTGTCACCCGCCTGGTCGGGTCGGGTCACCACACCCCGAGTCTGGCCGCAGAAAGGAAAGAGAGCGTGGGGCAGGCAGTCCCTCTCGTTTAAGGCCTGCTTCGGGGCAGGGAACACATCCTGTTTGCCAGATTGTACCACTTGGAATCCCCTAACTGCAAGGGAGACGGGGGAATGTAGTCCGGAGCGAGCCCAGGGAGGAGGGAGTGGGTCTGGTAGTCAGCTGAGGCCCAGGCAGAGACTCAGGGTGTCTCCCATTTATTCCCGGATGCCCCCAGTGCCCTTAACGGGAGCAGTTAGGAAAGAGCAGGCCTGGTCTGCAAGTGACTCTGGGAGAGGTCACACAGGAGTCACCTCAGAAGTGGCAGGGGACATGCAAGAGTGTCTGAAGGGGGTGAGGCCTGGGCCACAGAGGGGCAGAGCAGTGACTAACATTGCCTGGGACCAGAACCCCTTACGTACTATATATATGTGAACACCCCCCCCCACACACACACACTCAGCTCTCAGATGGTACTGAGACACACAGACGTGTTCCACACACTTTGTTTCACACACGCACACACGTGCCCGCACTGACACACCCATACAGATCCCTAAAGGTTGCCAGGAGGCCACGCGGGGAGCCTCAAGGCTATAGAAAAATGCCTCTCTGGAAAGACCTCCGCAGGACCAGCCGGTGTCTGAGAGTCACCATTAGCCAGCCGTCATATTTAAATAAGATTCGCTCGCGTTTGTCCAGACCTTAACATTTAACATAGCGCTCTTTCATTCACTCAACCGTAGGGTAAATATTTACTCAGCAGTGACTCTGGGCCAGATACCATGATTGACAGTGGGGATAGAAGTGAGTAAGACATAAGACGTGGCCCCTGGCCTCAAGGGAGCCAGGGAAGAGCTCTAAGGGAGGAATACAGGGAGGGTGCTGGGAGAGGAGAGCAGGGTGGGGGGGGGGGCGGAGGGGGGGGTCAGACATGACGTCTGGGTCAGGCCTCAAGGGCCGTGGTCACCAGGTGGAGAAAGAGAGGCGATTTCCAGGAAGAGGGGCTTGCTAGAAGAAGGGGTCAAGGCAGCTTATGTGGGGAGTGGGGAGTCACTCAGAGAAAGTGGCAAAGTGCTTCCCAAAGCTGGAGTTTCCACGAGGTTAGGCCAAGATGTGCTGCCGCCAGCAGGAAGCCATGATGGTCTTTTCCCCAAGTGCAAGGGGAAAGTGATAACAGGCAGAACATTCTCGTCATGGAAAGGTTACCTCCTGTGCCACGTAGGATTCAGTCAGGATTTCTTGAGAAGAATAAAGCACGCTTTAGATCTAAGAGGGAATTCAGTACAGGGGTTGGGCTACACAGGGGTTGGAATTGCTGGGGAGGGGTGTCAACAACAGGGCACAGTGAGGCACCCAGGGATTGGCTACAGCTACTACCACCCATCCACCCCCACCCAGTGGTGGGAAGCACTGGAGACGGAAGGACCAGAACCTGAGATCCAAATCTATCTGGCATGAACCAGAACCCCAGGAGCTGCGATCACAGAGCGGGCTCAGGAACTGATGGGAAACCACCACCAGAGGCAGAAAAAGAGGAAGAAACAGCTGGCGTCTCCTGTTCCTCCCACCCTCCTTCCAGTGCCCCCATTGGCCAAGTGCTCCTGGAAACCCCGGGCCAAGGAGCCTGGGAACAGGCAAGGGAGCCTGGGAAATGTAGTTCCTTGCCACACAGAGTGGGGACAGGTGAAAGGAAGACAGACCTGACAGCAAATAGTGGGATAACCGGCATGCTCCTGTGATTCCCTCCTAAGCCTCCAGCATCAGCTGTAGACAACAGCTATAGATATGTCTGGCAGTATGAAGCTGAATGAACGAATGCCGAACGAATATTAATAGGGAAAAAGAAAAACAACCCAGGAGCAGCCACTTACTCCTGTTTTGTTTTTCCTGGGTAAGTGCTTGGGGTTGCAGCCTTAAATTGTGCTTTAGAACACGCGAGCTTAGTTACATTTAATGTGTTGGGGCAACTTAACTTAAAATAGCAATTCATGTTTTCTGCTAACAGAGATGTCGCTGGTTTCCGTGATGGAGAGAAATCTATGAGGATTTCTATGAGGATTTCAGCATGTGTCTTGTGCAAGGAGGGCTGTGACCTGATGGCTGTGCCAGATGTAGTGCGTGGCCTCTCCAGATCCCCTCTTCTATACTGCTGTGTGCCCTGGAAGGCTGACCAGTGTGCAGCCACGAGCCCCAGCTTTTGGTTGGGGTCAGCCAAAGAAAGCAACAGCAGAAGGTGGGGAGGAGGGAGGAGAGGAGGATACTTATTTGGCCGGTCCCCGTGCTGTAAGGTTGCCCCTGGCTGCCTCTGTCCCTCAACCAAATTTTCTATTCCAGTGTGTCGGCCCCAGAGGACATCTGGCAATGTGGGGAGACATCTTTGGTCGTCACAACTGGAGATGCTACTCATATCCAGTCAGTAGAGGCCAGGGATGCTGCAATCATCCTACAGTGCCCGCGACAGCCCCGACAACAAAGAATTTTCGGCCCAAAGTGTCATCAGTGCCGAGGCTGAGAATCCCTACTCTGGATCAGTCCCTCTCAAGCTAGTCATAGTGAGGGATTTGCGCTGTTTCCCAATCTGTTGGAGACCAATGCTTTTATAAGAATGTAATGGAAATAAGTTATCACAAAAAATGATCATGCACGGGGATGTCACGCCGATGCCAAATTGCTAGAAAACTTTCATAATGCTTACTCTGAATTTCTGTACTCTCTGTTCGTGGACCTGTGGGCCACACACAGAGTAGCCCTGCCCGGCCTGCATGGGTCTTTCTCCTTCCTGGATCTGGTGACCTCCCCTTGATATGCTCAGGGCTAGATTGAGTGACAGCTTGGCTGCTATCAACCCTGGGTTATGACATGTTCCCTTGCGGTCCCCCATCCCTAAATCTACCCCTTTGTAATGAGGTCCTTGTAACATATCCCTCTGTGTGCCTTCTGCCCCTAAAGAACCCAGCTGATTCCGAGGTGTTTTCCTAAAGACCGTGGGCAGAGTCAGAGGGTGTGTGAACGGAAGGACAAGACTGTGATGGGCAGTCCGGTTTGGGAGCCCAGCTCGGGAGCTTGGCCTGTCTCTTGTAGGTCATGGGCAGCCCTTGAAGAATGTTTCAGTGGGCAAGGGGCATGGCCAGAGTTGTTTCAGATGGAGCACTCTGGGGATGGCGGTGCTGAGCATGGACTTTAAGGGAGCACGGGTGGAGGCAGGGAGGCCGTTTGGAGGCTGCTGCATTCAGGCACACCAGAGACGGTAGGACCTAAGCAAAAGTGTGTGTGTGGAGAGGGAAGGAAGGGAGAAGTCCAGAAGGAGAACCTGCCACCACAGTGCCCGTGGGGCATGGACAGGAGTGAAGGGGGACCCAGGCTCTCCACCTCTCACCGGGAGGATCGGCAGTTGATTGTATTATGGAGCATGAGCAGGTAGACAGGGCCACCCGGGCCAGAGATGAGTTCAGTTCTGTCACTAGAGTTTGAATAGTGCCCATTTCACATGACTTTCTCGCACAGTTCATCTCCCTGACTGCCTGGGGTGGAAAGCAGTCTTGCTTAGAAGTGTGGGCTCTGAGTCCCCGAGGATCCAGATCTGGCCTCATTTCCACCACTCCCCCGAGGGAGGGGAAGCGACAACTGCTTAACGTCCCCCTTCCCTAAATTGGGAAAGATGATAATGACTCCCTCCGGGGGCTGTCAGGAGGGTTAAGTGAGATAATGTGCGCAGACTTCCAGGCACAAGGTTAGTGTTCGGCAATTACCGTTTTTTTGGCAAAGGCGGACTTGACTGCCAAGGCTATTTGGAGCCAGCTGGCTCTGGCTCTCCTGTAAGTAGACACACACACACACACACACACACACACACACAGGAACCAGGAGCTGCTTCCCCGCTCTTAATCCTGGAAGGTAGTCCCTTTCCTCCCGCCTTGTTGCTGACAGGCCAGTTAAGGTGCAAAGCTTTTCCAGCCCAACCCCTCATCCCTGGTGCCAAGGATCTGCCTCGCCCTATGGCACCTCTGTCAACAACACAGCCCTTTGGGGCCTCATCACCTTCTGGTCTTGCCTGATTTGGGAAGCAGGGACTGGGGGGTGGTGGGGAGAGGCCAGGCAGGGTCCTGCCCAAACAAAGTTGCCCTGAGGCCTCAGGAAAACAGGGCAGTGTCTGAGAGGCAGAATGGCTCAGTAGTCAGGAGTGGGGGCCCTGAGGCCCAACTGCCTGGTTCAGATCCCAGCACTGTCAGTTCCTAGCTGGGAGCCCTTGGGGAGGCAGCTTAACCTTTCTGTGCCTCTGGTTCTTGTCTGTCTAATGGAGATGACAATTGTTATTATGAGTATTAATCCCCTTAAAGATCTCAGAACAGTGCCTGGCACATAGTAAGCCAGCCCTCGGCGTTAACTCCTCTTTTTCTTTATTATTAATCAGCAGTAGTGGTAGTCTGCTTTCCAGGAGGAGACAGCCAAACTCCGATAGGATTTCTGGGCTCATGGTCCATCCCCCGTGTCCTGGGATCGTTGCAGAGGTTGAATGCCATACTGAATGCGGAAACCCTGTCACACAACAGGTGTTCAGTAAATGAGCTGGGCCATCCCCTCCTCGAATGGACGTGCTCTTACATTACTCATGTCCCAGCAAGGTGCTGGGTGGCGCGAATTTGGAGCCAAATGCTAGCTGTATATGTTTGCCTCTTACCTCAGCACCTCTTCCTCCCTGTCTGCAGAGTAAGGATCGCGGGAGTGGCCACCTTGGAGAGTTGCTGTAGGACTAAGGGAGTTAATAGAAAATAGGGCCTGGCCTACAGTTGACACGTAGTGTTGGCTCTTAGTGTCGTCTGTGTTCTGGGTGTATGTAGCTCCTGCCTCTCCAACTTACATCATTAGCTTCGAGGGGAAGCGAAGAGGGGCCTGTGTGGCCCTGGTCACATAGGACTCCTTGGGCTCTGCCCAGTGGGTGGCCCAGTAGACCAGAGATCCTATTGGAGGAGGAGTGTGAGCCCCGGTGGTGTTCTAGGCGCTGCTCCAAGGAAGGGGTGGCTGACAGTCTACAGGCTGGGGTGGGCTTTTCAGTGAGATGAGGAAAAATGCCCCCATGTTTATCACATGGTAAGGAGCAAGCCCAGACTATGGGCCTAGAAACTAGTGTTAAAGGCCAGTGGCCCCTCCTAGCAGTCCTAGCTGTGTGACTTCAGGCCAGTCACTTCACCTCTCTGAGTCTTGGCCATTCCTCCTCTGTCATGACAGCACCAGTCCCTACCCTCACAGGGTTGCCGTGATGCCCAGGTGAAACAGATAGAACCAAGGGACCAAGGGGCTGGCCTGTAGGCCTGGCAATTACGCAACTCCCCCCCCCCCCCCCCCCGGCAGCCCCAGCCCCAGCCCCCCCACCACCCTACCTCTTATACCTATGGGCCAGGGGCGGGGCTGGGGACAAAGTTTCCTCCCCTGTGGCTTCCCCATCAGCAGAGCAGGCTGGGAGAATGAGGAGGGAGGCAACGGCCTCTGGGGCTGCCCACTGACGGGATGTCAATAAATGCCTGTCAGCTCCGATCCTGCGCGCCGAGTTCCCTGGTGGAAGTTTTCAGGCTCCGGCATTTCATATTTGAGATCTCAATTAAGCTGCCTGGCTCTGGTTTGAGGGGTTGACGGGTGCTGATGGAGCCCTTGAGTAGTAGGGGACTGGAGAACAGAGGGCCCTTTGGGAGGAGGGGCGGTGGGAAAGGCAGAGAGGGACGTGGCCCCTCCAGGCCGAGGTGAATCTCTCTGCAGGAGTGTTTATGGGGTGACACAGGCATGGTCTCCCGAGATGTCACAAGGCCTGATACCCAGACAGGGCCTTAGAGATCAGGGTGTAACTCCAGGCTGCCGGAGGGGCCAGGCGGGAGAGGCCCAGGAGAGTGGACGGGCCCCAGCATGGGACACTGCTGCCCCACCAGAGCCTCCCAGAGCCGAGGGACCAGTCCAGGCCTCCCCAAGCAAAGAATCTCTTTCCAGGCCTCTCTGGATGAGGCTGGCCCGCTATGCCCATGACGGAGGAATCATCCCTTCTCTCTGGGAAGCAGAATCGCCCTCCCATCGTCAACGTCGCGTGGTGCCCCTCACCTCTGTCAACACCCTCTCCCCGCCTCCAGTTCTCTTCTGCTTAGACCCTTTCTATCTGGTTTGCAGCAGCAAGCATTCTCCCTGCACAGCGCAGGCCCAGGGAGGGGCTCCGGCAGTGTGGATGAATCTCCAGGACATAAAAAGGGGTGGAGTCCCCCGGGGGGGTGCTGGAGCAGGGCCAGGGTGGGCCTGGCGCCCACCGCCTCCCAGAGTCTGAGGGAACCATGGAGTCAGGCTGGGGGAGGGGGCTCCCTTGGTTTAGTCTCTGCTTCTGCAGCCTTTAACCTCTCTGCCTCTCCGCGTCTCTCCCTCTGCCCCCCCGTGTTTCCTCTCCCATCTCTTTCCCCGAGGCGTCCCCCTTCTTCTCTGGACCTCCATCTCTTAACCACCCTCCACACCCCTGGCCTTTGTATTTCTACACCTGCTCTGCGTGTGCACCTCTCGCTGACCCCTCTACCCCCGAAACTCTGTCACTGCCTTTTTCACCACCCCCCCCCCGCCGCGTCCCTCTCTGGCTCCTTATCTGCACCCCTCACCTCCCATCTCTCGGACTGCTTCACCGCTTCCTGTCCACTTCCTGTCACCTGCCCTCCCTTCCCTTTCCTGTCTCTTCACCTGTCCCTCTCTCCTCTGCTCCACCTCATTCCCTCTGTGTCCCCGTGTCTGTCTCTCCCTCCCCCTGCCTCTCCTGTCCTCGTCACTCTCTCTATTACCGCCTCTGCCGACCCTCACCGTCCTCCCCGTCTGCGTCCACCCACCCCAGGATGATCCCAGCCTCCAACAAGGCCTTCGTGGTCAACAACCTGGTGTCAGGAACCGGCTACGACCTGTGCGTGCTGGCCATGTGGGACGACACGGCCACGACGCTCACAGCCACCAACATCGTGGGCTGCGCCCAGTTCTTCACCAAGGCTGACTACCCACAGTGCCAGTCGATGCACAGCCAGATCCTGGGTGGCACCATGATCCTGGTCATCGGCGGCATCATCGTGGCCACACTCCTGGTCTTCATCATCATCCTCATGGTGCGCTACAAGGTCTGCAACCAGGAGGCCCCGGGCAAGCTGGCAGCTGCCGCGGTCAGCAACGTGCACTCGCAGACCAACGGGGCCCCGCCGCCCCCTCTGGCCAGCGCGCCCAGCGGGGCACCCGTGCCGGGGCCGCCCAAGGTGGTGGTGCGCAACGAGCTCGTGCACTTCAGTGCCAGCCTGGCCCGAGGCAGCGACTCCTCTTCCTCCAGCTCCCTGGGCAGTGGGGAGGCCGCAGGGTTGGGACGGGGCCCCTGGAGGCTCCCCCCGCCTGCTCCCCGCCCCAAGCCCAACCTTGACCGCCTGATGGGGGCCTTTGCCTCCCTGGACCTCAAGAGTCAGAGAAAGGAGGAGCTGCTGGACTCCAGGACTCCGGGCGGGAGAGGGTCTGGGACATCGGCCAGGGGCCATCACTCGGACCGAGAGCCGCTGCTGGGGCCGCCTGCGGCCCGGGCCAGGAGCCTGCTCCCCTTGCCCCTGGAGGGCAAGGCTAAGCGCAGCCACTCCTTCGACATGGGGGACTTTGCCGCTGCGGCTGCGGCAGCCGGAGGGGTCGCCCCGGGTGGCTACAGCCCCCCTCGGAGGGTCTCGAACATCTGGACAAAGCGCAGCCTCTCTGTCAACGGCATGCTCTTGCCCTTTGAGGAGAGTGACCTGGTGGGGGCCCGGGGAACATTTGGCAGCTCCGAGTGGGTGATGGAGAGCACGGTGTAGGCCCGTGGGGCGGGAGGTGGGGGGGGGGGGAGGCTCCTCCTCTCACCCTTGCAGGGTGGATAAAGGGGAAAGAATCTATACTGGCAAGTCTTTGTGGAGTTTCCATGGTGATGTTTACATCCAGGGACAGTCTCGTCTCCCTGTCAACGCCCCCCCCCCCCCCCCCCCCCCCTTCCGGGCCTGTCCCCCCCCCCCCACCCACCCAGCCGGGGTGTGCTCAGGGAAAGCGGACTCAATCGCTAAAATGTCGGACTGAGCCCTGAGTGTTTGGAAAGGCGGACTCCCTCCTTTCTAATCACGAATGTAGCGTGTAAGCAAGCGGCTTTGGATTGCTTATGGCTCCAGTGTTGTTTTTATTCCTCAACTTATTTTTCCCACTTCCCAGACTCCTCCTCTTCATTCACACAGATCACGGAGAATTTACTCTTCGTGCGAGAGCGGGTTCCCAGCAGCCCCGGTAGTGGGAGATTATCTACTGTCAGTTGACAAGAGAAGGGAGCGATTCTGGTCCCACACTTGTTTGGAAGGAAGACTAGGGCATCCCCTGCCCAGACTCCTTGTTATTCCCAACCACCTGAGCACTGGGGAGGGATGGGCCCTCACCGCCATGCCTGACCCAGCTTCCTCTGCTAAACATGATGCCCCACAGCCATCACATCAGCTTAAGCCAGAAGGTTAACTTCCAGGACTTATGTGTGGGAAAGGGAGAAGGGCTTTATGAGGCCTAAGGCCATAAAGGATGTTAACCTTTGGAATTGCTTTAGGATTTTTACCTCTTTCAGGGGAAGCTGGGACAGAAAGTCCCCATGAGCCTGTGACAGGCCAAGAGGGTTTCTGAGGAAAGCAGAGTGGGATGGCCAAAGGAGCATTGGACTTGGAGTCCAGTGCTCTCCATTCGGGTTCTGGAGCCACCACCGGAGAACCAGCTGATCATACTGGGCAAGACCCTTTTTCTCTTTGGACCTCAGTCTCCTAATTTGCAAAATACTGGATTGTACCAGCTCTTGGGATTCCCTTTAAGTTCTAAGGACAAATGAACTCTTCCATGCCTCTAGACGTTATGGTTTCCAGATCAGCAGTACCAACAGCACAAGCTGGTAGAGCATCGCTATGCTTCCTCCTGGACACAGAGGAAGTCTTCTAGAGGTTTTGGAGGGGGAGAATCTGAATCTTTTTAGGATGGTAGGGTTTTGAAGTTTGAAGAGGTGTTTGCAAACATCTCATCCTTAGCCCTCTCTCCCTTTCCCCCAGAGCATAAAGGACTCGCCCAAGGTCACACAGTGAGTTAGTGACCAAGCCAGGGCAGGTGCCAAGGCCACTTCCTGGGGTGGTGTTTGGGATTCATTATGCTGTCTACACCCTGGCTCAGGCATTTCTGTGTCCAGAGTCCATCCCTTGTCTGTCCCTGAGGAAGGTGGCTCAGGGTGGCACGTGGGGGGACGCCTTTCCTGGATGACATCCTTGAGGAGGATCCATCTGTGGAAATGACATATGGCGATGGGAAGGGTACATGGGCTCCTTTCCACAAGGGGCATTAACCTCCACACCCCAGACCATGTCAAGAGGGGGCAGAGGACATATGGCCACGGAGATACTGCATGAGAAGCATCTCGAGGGCTTTCTCCTACATCTCTGTCTCTCCTGCTCTCCATCTTTCAGGTCTCTCCTCATTGCCAACATACTACCTCTCCCTCGGTCTCCCCAACCCATCCTTTGCTCTTCTGAGTCTCTGCCATTGATCTTTAGCCTCTCTTTTATTCTTCTCCCTTCTTCCACTTGCCAACCACACCACATACAACATCCAGGTGAGTCCCCTTCTGCTGAAGGGTTCTAATAGGCTCAGACCCAGAGCTGAGCTGGCGGCCCCCAAACCCACCCGGAACACACAAGGAGCTGGTGGGGAACTGTCTATGCAGGATTGCCTTCTGGCTCCAGCCCAGGAGCCTCCAAATCCCTTGTCTTTGTCCTTCTCCACTGACTCAGATCCCTCCTGCCTCCTCTCTCCTCCCTTCTACTCTCCTGTCTTCATACTTGTCCTTCCTGTGACTCTCTGCCTTCCCCAGTCCCTTTCTGGTCCTGACAAAGTCATTAACAGACCAGGCCAGTCTCTTCCCGAGACAAGTTAATTTTCCAGGCCAGTCCCGGGGCCAGAGCACATGTCTTCCCCCATCACGGTGGCAACCACAAAATTGGGTGACTAGAAAGGAAATCTCTCCTTCCCTTCCTCTTCCCCTGCCCGAGTTTTTCTTCTCTCCTTTTTCTCTCTGAACCTTTCTTCTTCAGTCTTTCTAAATGTAGCCATTGAAGAATTGAGCCCAAATACCACCTTTCTTTTTGCCTTTGGGTTCAGACACCCAGAGGGAAAATGGTGGACACCGGAAGAGGAGGAACCAACTGTCTACTCCTGTCAGTGACCCCAAGCTCTGTCGTGACATGATATGTACTTGCACTTCTGTTTGTCATGTTTCTGACTGGGGCTTTTGGAAAGCAACATCCCTGTGGTCAGAATATAAATGCCAACTTTCTTTGCTTAAAAAAAATGTACAGTAAAATGTACAGTCTAAAAAAACAAAACCAACCACACTTCTTGGGAGAGAGAAAAAAAAAAAGAACATTCTCATATCTGTGAATGTCTGCTGTTCATTTCTCTGGAAACTGCGGTTTTCCGAAGGTGGCTTTGAAGTGACATTTTCTCTTGCACCTGTGTTTATTACTGCCTGGTGGGAGCCTGCTCCCTGCCAAGTTCGTGTATACGATGGGAGCCTTCTGAAATAAGAGAGAATGGGGTGGTCCTTCTGAAATAAAGAATGGTAGAGGGATCTGGAGTGAAGCTCCAGGCGAAGAAGGAATGGTCCGTCCGCAGCTATTCTGACTGTCCCACCTGGTACCTCACATACCAGCCCTGCCTCCTTTTTCCTGTACTGTGGCCATCACCACACTTAGCCACCAGGGGTGCACAGGTCCCTCCACCCATTTGGTTGAGCCCTGAATGACACTTTTTCAAAAGGGTCTTTTCCTGGGAAACTGGAACAAGGAACCAAAGCATAAACTCAAAGTATAAAAACGAATAAACTTCTGGAACACAGCTTCCCAACCCTAGCTACATCTAATGGCTAGATTAGCACTGTCAGATAGGAATACGGTGTGATCCACAGTCATTTTAAATTTTCCAGTAGTTGCATTAAAGCAAGTATAAAGAAACTGGTGAAATTAATTGTCATAATATATTTTAGCTAATCCAATATTTCCCAAATATTATTATCTCAATGTGTAATCACTATAAAATTATAAATATGACATTTAAGTTTAGTTCCCCACCACCACCACCAAAGTTTTGGAAATCTAGTATGTTTTTTACACTCAGAACACATCTCAGTTCAGACTAGCCATGTGTAAAGTGCTTGAGGGCCACCTGTGACTAGTACTGGTCACCATATTGGATAGTCCGACTGGACATATAATGATCGACTTTCAAGCACAGCTTTGGGAAGGGGAAGGAAATTAACAGTTATTAAGCACCTACAGTTTCCAGGTACTGTGTTGGTCCTTGACAGGCATTTCTTACTGAAGCCTCCCAAAGTAGATATTATTATGCTGATTTTACAGATGAAGGGCCTGAGCCCCAGAGGGGTTAAATAACTTGCCCAAGGTCACACAGTAAGTCTGGCTGAAAAGCCTTCGCTCTTCCCATATCATCGCACTGCCTCACCTGTTCTCTCTTCCTCCCTTCAAGCCATTATAGATTATATTTTAGAATGATGGAAGTACTCAGATTTACCGCCTAATCTGGAAGCAATTGGTTTGGCCTCCATGTCTGGTAAAATTCTCAGAATGTTGACTCCAGGCAAAGGTCCCTTTGTTAAGTGGTTTCCTCTGAATTCACACTGGCCTTTCTGGCCATTCTTGGCCTGTAATGCATTCCCTCCCCTGGCCAGGAAGATCCCCCCAGGCTTCAGAAGGTCTTGCTCAGCTCATTCTTGTGATCACCCCTTCTCCTGCCCTGGTGATGTCTAGGAGGTCCCTTGCTTAATAACCTTCTACCTCCAGTCTCACCTAGTCCCCTCTGCCCTGAAAGCCTGTTAACTTCATCCTCATAAAATAGAAAGCCTCACAACAGCTCACTCCAATGACCACACCCATCTTCCCACCTCTTCCTCTTCCTAAACTCTTAGTCCCTACCAGGAGAATGGCTTACCCACCCAGATCCTTCTTCCTGATTGAGAAAAGCTTCAGTTCTCTGATCTTTTGGAAAGAAGAGGTAGCCCAACCTAGTTCTTAAGCTTTCTGACCAATAGTCCAATCCCCCTTTCCCCAAATTCTTTTTTTTTTAATGTTTGCTGATTGGGGCTCCAGTGTGGCTCAGCCGGTTGAGTATCCAACTTCGGCTCAGGTCCTGATCCCACAGTTTGTGAGTTCGAGTCCTGTATCAGTCTCACTGCTGTCAGCAAAGAACTCACTTCCAATCCCATGTCTCCCTCTTTCTGTCCCTCCCTTGTTCATGCTCTCTCTCTCTCTCTCTCTCAACACTAAATAAAACATTAAAAAATAATAAAATAAAATAAAATGTTTATTTATTTTGAGAGTGAGAGAATGTGCCCATGCACCAGTAGAGGAGGGGCAGAGAAAGAGGGAGAGAGAGAATCGCAAGCAGGTTCCGAGATGTCAGCACAGAGCCCGATGCGGAGCTAGATCTCACCAACCGGGAGATCATGACCTGAGCAGAAATCAAGAGTCCGACACTTAACTGACTGAGCCACCCAGGCACCCCTCCCCAAATTCTTGATAATGATGCATTCTTCAGTTTCCCCTCAAAGGAGATGCTTTCATTTTGCCATCATAACACTGTTGAAATTCCAAGAGAAATGACACACACTTTTTTTTTTTTTTTAAAGGGATATAATTTCCAGCCAGGTAAAAGGAAGGTCATTGTCTCAGATTTTCCCCTTCCAACACCAGTAATAACTTTTCTCCCACAGTCTGTAGGTACTGAATTTTCCTAAGCAGGGCCTGAGTCCTTCTGTGTCTTCTATTCTCTGTTGTCTGCCTGTCTGCAGTGAGGGTCTGAGCCAGGCGGGGCTTCCTCTGTTCTCGCCACCATTGTGATAGCTACAAATTGCTGCTGGTAAAATCGACACCCTTCTTCAAAAGACAAGACTTGGCAGACTGCGGACGAAAACCCAACGCATGGTTTTAAATAGCACACCTCGATCCTCAAACCCAGCCGCTCCCTGCGATGCGGTTGGCAGCAGGAAGTTTGTTGTGACAAGGCTTCTCACGGGTAAATACCCGAGGTTGCTACCTTTGCGTGATAGAATCAGACCCATCCATGTTGCTCTCCCAACACCTAAAAGGAACACGGCTCCCCTCACAGTTTAAAAATACCTGTTTTTGCCTTAAACCCAAGATCTTAGTGATCTGATCTTCTGTGATCTATTTAAGTTTTCCCACCTCACAGCTGGTCAGTGTTTTACTACAAGACTCAGGGTTTCCCTTCCTTGCAGCCTCTGGCAGAGGGAATTGCTATGTTTCCCAATGGACCGTAGAGGGGAGCCCGCCTTTACGTCTCAAGCTACCCTGTGATGCCCATCATGGCCATTTAGCATCTTCTGACGGGCACAGCCATCTTGCCCCGTGGCCTCATTTTGGACACTTGGCATCTTTCTTCAGCTCACCAACTCTAGGCAAATGGGTGCAGATTTCAGGCTCCTGCCTGGCTATTTTCTTGTTCTTGTTGGGATCATTGAGCCTCTGGTTCCTTCAGCCAGCAGTCGAATGTGAGCGAGAGCCAGGATTCTGGGCCCGCATCTGGAGTCTCTGTGGGGCTGGGGCAAGAGAGATCTGGTTCTCTAATCCCTTTCTGAGCTGCCGGTGCCTCCTGCAGGCACCCGCTTGGTTTCTTAGTGATGAGGGGGTGAAGCTGGAATTTCACCCATCTCCATGGGATCCCCAAACCCATCTGGTCCACAGCCAGTCAGCCCACTGACCAGCCTCCCACGGCCTCAGGCCGCTCCGTCCAGCTGCCCATTTGGTTAAGTGACGATGAGCACACCCCCTCTTCTTTTACCACCTCCTCTGTACCATGTGTTCATGGGTGCTCCCTGGCACACCCAGCAGCGAGCCTAGCATTTATACACGTTGCGGGAGTGAGATTTTTCCCCTGGACATCCCCTATGCTGTATTCAAGATAGCCCCTGTTCCTTAAACCGTTGTTACCTCTGCTAGCTGAACTTCCTGATGCTGTTCCCACGTTGGGAAGAAAAACCTCAGAGCCTCACACCTCCATCACCGACTGGGTACGTCCTGATACAAAGCAGGTGTCTCATTCACTGTCTGAGAAGGAATATTATGAAGAAGGAGTTGAGACCTCGGTTACACCCAGTAATCCCTGTTACATACTTTCCACCCATTCCTTTGGGGATCTGTGGAGGATTACAATTCTGCCCATCTACCGAGGATGGGCCCGTTGCCTTACCTACCCAGACTAATTACGGGAAAGTTTTATCCCTTCATTAAGTTGACACAAGGTTAGCATTTTCCAAGTGGATATTGAACTGAAAAATTAAATTGCTAATAATAGCCGACATTATTGAGATTTTCCTATGTGCCATGCACTGTTCTAAGAGTTTTTTTTTTAATATAATCTCAATTTATCATCAAAACAACACAGTGAAGTAGGTATTATTATTAACATTTCTGTTGGAGAAGCTAAGGTAGAGAGGGGTTAAATATCTTGCCCAACATCACATAGTTAGGTGAGTGGCAGAGCTGGATAAACATTCAATAAATGGATTTGTACCGAAGTTACCTGCAGAGCTGCAGAGGTGAATAGAAACACAGTTTGCTGGGTTTCATCTCAAACGCCTGAACCCTGGCATGTGAACCTTGAATTCAAGAAGACTGAACCCAGCAGAAAAAGTGAGAGAGGTGGAGAAATCAGTGCTGCATGCGTTCAACATGCATTTGCTGACCTGCTGTGTGCCCCACACTGTGCCTGGTTTTAAAAGAAAGCAAAATAAAAGTAAAGGACACTGTGCATGCCCTTGAGGGCTTTCTATGTTTCCCTGAGGGGCAGGGACATGAGCTAGTTTCTGGATCTCTGATTTTACAAGATGGGTCTGTTTTCATTTATTTTAAGATAATGTATAGCTTCAGGGAACCCACTATCCAGGAGGTGATGGATGGATGAATGGATGGACGGATTGGCCAGAACCACATGCCCAAGGCGGCATTTCTGGCTGGAAGCGTTAGCTAGATTTTAAGTTCCAAAGGAACTTGACATGGTGGGGGGGGGGGGGGGCGGGGGGTGACTGGCTCTGTGCCAAACAGGTGCC
>NW_024412394.1:7047364-7073962 GCF_014898765.1 Herpailurus yagouaroundi | reverse complement strand
GGTGACTGGCTCTGTGCCAAACAGGTGCCCAGTCAGGACTGAAATCCTGTGTCTTATCAAGCAGGGGTGGAAGGAGGCAAGTGGCTCTCACAGGAGCTTTTAAACAGGGATGGGAGGCAGGATGGAGAGAACAAAGAGAGGCAGTTGCAGAGAACTGGGTGTGGGGGTCCTGAGTAACCCAAGGCAAGTACAATTGCTCCTGTGGGTGAGGGGCCATTCTGTGGGAGTAGCTGGATTCAGAGCCATTTCTTGGTTCTAGTTTCCTTTCTGGTAAAGTACCAATGGTAAGTATGGACTTTGGTAAGTACGCCTCAGAAGTACTGTGTAGTTCTATAGATCACACTTGAGATTGGCTATTATCCTAGCCATTATTATTAATGATATGCATCATTGAAAACATTAGTATAAATTACAGAGAATTAGTGATGATATTAGGTATCTCAGACTCAGAGAATCTCAGGGCTGCCAGAGCCATCAGACGCCATCCACTTGAGCCTCCCTCGATGGGTATTAGAATCTTCTGTTCGATATCCATGAAACTGTTATTAATCTTATTACAAGCAAGACTGTGCATGATGAATTTCAGAATTCACCCCGGCAGGAAGTGGCTCCCTGTACTCCAATCAGATCAAGGCCCGATGGTTATGGCTCTGTGTTCCTGGTGGGCCTTGCGGAGCCATCATTCCTGCCTTCATAAGAAATCCAGAGGCCAGACAGAAAGCAGCTGTGGCCAGAATAGTGGTAGGAAACTGGGTACAGAGCCGGGACCTTAGCTGGGAAAATCTCAGAGGGGGAGATGCTGTCCCCTTGACAAATCAGCCCTGGTCTCCATGACACTGAGAAAAGGCAGGAGGCAAGAAAGGGGCAGGAAACACATGGGAGCCGCTGCAGCCCCTAATGCTCGTTCATGTTCCAAGATCCTCAGTCCCAACAGCAGCAAGGAGGACCTGAAAAATCTCTGACCTCACCGCTGGGCTCCCTCACTTATCACTTCCCCAATCCCTGCTCACCCTTTATCCTTGTTCCAAGTCTGGCATAAAAGCCAAAATCTAACAATGGGACTCTGGAATGACATAAAGGCTACACCAAGTCCTCCCAGCCGCTTTCTCCATTTCTCTGGGTTAACAGACATTTTCCCTTATAGGATGTAAATGCTCATGGGAAGACTCTGCCAGATGCCAGGTAAATCACCTAGGGACAGTACTTGAGTTAGGGGTGAGTTCTTCCCAATGGGATGGTAGGAGGACCTGAAGCAGCCCACTGACCAGCCCTTTCCACCTCTCCTTAACATCCAGGTCCCCTCCAGCACAAACATGGTCCCCTCCAGCACAAACATTCTTCCTCCCCACTGGAAGGAATTTTAGAGAAATACTCCACCTCATCCAGCAGTGGATGGCTGGGCAGGCCCCTTGGGTAGAGCTGACACTTCACAGTTACTTGAGGGAGAAGTGAGGTACAGCAGAACATGTGGCTGGGGATAGGGTGACCCCCACACAAAGAGCCTGGCTTCCATGATGAAGGTAAATGGAGAGGACTGTGGGTCACTGCAGAGGGAGGATGTGGGGAGGGCCCCAACAGCCATCAAGTAAAGGAGTCTAATTCTTCCTTGATCCTCACATTTTTTGCAGAGTTCTGATGAGACTCTGCCTTCTGAGGAATCCTGCAAACAGGGTTAGGTTAGTTCAGCCTTGGCCAGTATCATTAGGGAAGCAGAGCTTGGGACTTTTCTGGGACTTTTCCTCTTGAGCTCTACAGCCCTCCATCTCCCCTGAGGTATGGAAAATGGAGATTTGTGCCAGGTATGAGAAAACAAGATACTCTTGCCTGAGCCCCTCCGCCTTTGGTTTGGGGTAGAAAACAAGATGGAGGGGGCTGAGACAAGAGTATCTGATTCCAGGGGTGGTCAACTGGGCTTTCTTCCCTACATCCAGACTTGTCTGCAGAGTGGTGGGGGAGAAAGCCAAGTGGAGACATTTGAATACATACAGTCCACAGCAGGGCTAGAGAGGTTGTACAGCATCCCGCTGTTTCAAGTAAATTCTTTCAGATGGATTACCATGACTGCCATTCCTTTTATTTAAGTTGATTTATTTATTTTGAGAGAGAGAGACAGGCAGAGACAGAATCCCAAGCAGACTCTGAACTACCAGCGTGGAGCCCTACTCAGGGCTCTACCTCATGAACCATGAGATCATGACCTGAGCCAAAATTAAGAGCTGGATGCTTAACCAACTGAGCCACCCAGACGCCCCATGCCTTCCATTCCTTACCCCAAAACTCAGATTTACACACCACTGCTTTCCCCAGTTTACAGCTTTTCCAACCTGAAGATGTAAGTTATTTATTTGGGATTTTTTTTTTCCAAGTTCTTATAGAGCTTATCGAGCAGAAAGGTTCTCAAATGAAACCTTCAGACCCCAGAACTGGTGTTCCCATCACACCATACCCTCCCCCCACCACACACACACTCACTCGGCCATTACAGTGATGCCCACCTGCTGCAGAAAATAGAAGTGAAGGCTGAGAAGGCAGCCAGAGGAAGAAAAGAAAATATCCACACAGCAAGAGAACAACCAAGTCTGGGAGAGATACAGAAGGATATAGGGCTCTTGAGAGTTGCAGTATGAGTCTGGGAAGGGTGGCTCTTCCAGGAATGTTCCATGAGCATGAAGATCTCTCAGCCCTCCAGTCCCACCCTGGGTGGGATAGGGTCAGAGACCACGGTCCGCTATTGGCTAAGCAAAGGAAGGGGGGAGGTGAGAGGGATCAGGCAAGCACGAGTAAGGAAGAGGTGAGGGGCAGAAAGGAAAACTTGAGAGGACAAAGCTGTATAGGTCCAGCTCATCTCCCATCCACATCTAGAAGAGGGCACAGAGCAGAGGCCTGGGATGGGCCTCCACCTGGAGTGTCCCTGTAGGCCCACTCCCTAGTGAACCCAGGAGGCAAGCAGGGGGCCCCCTGAATCTGAGGTCCTTTTCGGGATTTGAGCGTTTGTGCTGTATATGTTTTGATGCTCTTTTTGTTCCCTGTGGGAAGGCAAAGACTCCTGACCCAATATAGGAACAGAGGCCCATTGGGACATCAAAGCTTAGTGAAGGAGGAAAGGGCTGGCTTCTCCATGAACACTAGAGGCTCTAAGGCATAGCCCCACCATCAGACCCACTTGTCTCTTCCGGGTCTTCATGAAGGGATGGACACCAAATGACTGGAGAATGGCTGAGGGTGATGAGCCCCTGGTCCTCCAGATTATTCCAGGGTAAATTTATTGAGGGGAGAGCTGTTGCACAGAAGAACAGAAGTGTTTCAGAAAGTTTTACAGAATCTGAGTTGGCCTTGAAGTAGCTAGGGAAGGGCAGACTCAGGACTCTCCTTTCTTGGTTGTGAGGCACCATAGATAGCAAAGTTCTTCGCAGAACACAAAGGACTGTGCAAGCAGGGAAGAGGGAACTCATCTTACTTGCCAAACAGAGGAATAAGCATCCATGTGCTATTTCTTATAATCCTCACCCATGACACACAGGTTGGATCACCCATTTTACCACCTAGAAAACTGAGACGCAGAGAGGATAAACAACATGCTGCAGGTCATAGAACTAGTTAGGGGAAGAGCTGGGTAATCAGTCAACCACTGGAGGTGCCCCAAAGTTACCTAATAACAGCAAAGGACATTAGAATCTCAGTGAATCATCTGGAAGGATGATGCGAGCCACAAGGGTTAAAAGAGGACATGTAACATTAAAAAACGGAAGACATGGAGAAATCTATTGGACAGATATTTAATGCCTTCTCTGTGTCTGTCCCAGTGTCTGTGTGATGAAAAGTAGAAGGCTGTCCTCAAAGTCCTTAAACATCCTGAGAAACTGAGGCCTATTGCCTTTTTTGTTCTTGCTTTCTCAAGTGTGGGGGCTGGAGAGAGGAGTAAGCCAGCAGGCCCAATGGGGCAAGTGCACTGCATACCCTCTCCTTCAAGGGAGTGGAGTCTTTTTCAGTATTCTCATCTGTAAAATGGCCATGGCGTCTCTCTACCTCCAAGGATTTGTGTTTGTAAATCACAGAGCTCTACGTTGATACACAAATAACCCAGAGCATTTGAGAAATCACCAATTCATGATGATTAATGACATGGATCAATGATAACACTGTTATAAATTACAGAACACTAATGATTATGTGGGTATTAGGCCCAGAGTCTTGGGGCTGGAAAGATCAGAGGTCTCCAAGTAAGCCCTCCTCTGTTCATCAATATCCCTGCCAGGTGGTTATTCTGATTACAAATGATTCCATACTTTTATAAGTCCTCCAAGGACAAGAACACATGAACTCATTCCCTGTGCTCCGATGAACTCAGTGCTTAATGATTATGGCTCTAGCTTTGTACAGACTCCACCATTCCCGCTCCTTAGGAGACCCCCGAGTCTTTACTGAAGACAACTCCCAGAATATTCTGTGGTCATCACTGGGGTAGAAAAGCACAGAGAAAGGGCCCCAATGTGGGGAGTCTTAGGGATTGTTCCCTTGCCAGATCAGCTCTGGTCTCTGTGGCATGTGGGAAAACAAGACAGGAAGAGGGGGCAGGGCACTGGGTGACATCCGAAGCCCCAGCAAGTGAATGGTTTTTTTTTGCAACGACTTTCACTACCAACTGTGAGATCCAGCAAAGCTGCCCACCGCCTGCCAGGTATACAACCCAGGCCACTGACAGGATGCCTGTGCTCTTGGGTCCCCACTCTGAAGACAACCCCCTCCCACCAGTAATTTCTTATTAATTCTCCCATTACCCTTAATCAAGGACTGGGAGGATGAAGTTTCAAAACAGTAATGAAATCCCAGGACCTCAATATGAATCACTATTTAGCCCCTTCCACATCCTTCCTAATGGCCTGACATTCCGGCAGATAAATGTGTCCCTTTGGTTCTTGCCCTACTACCACGTAGAAGCTCAAAGAAAACCCTGCCGGGTGTCTAGCAAATCGACTGGTGTCAGGTCCCTCCCTGACATACTGAGGAGCATTCTTCAGAGGGAAAGGGGAAGAGCCAGGGATATCCCTCAAAATCCCACCCACCCCCAGCCTCCCCTCATTGCCCACGTGTCTGTGGCACAAGTCCCATGCACCTGTTTGGATGGAAAGAAAAAAAAAGGACCATCCAAATCTCCTGAACCCGCAGGCCAATCACGAGTCCTGCCAGTCAAGGTCGTGAAGCCTTTATTAAATCTGTCTACCTGACCTGAGGTCTGCGGGGCTCAGTCACCTCTGCGTGACTGGCCAGGCCCCTTGACCCCACAGGCCCTCACGGAAGGGCGGTTTGAGGAACAAGATACTGCACAAAAGAGGGAGGATATACTCAGGTGAAGAGCCAAGTTTCCATGTTGATGGTAAGTGGAAGAGCCTTTGGGTCTGAGCTGAGCTCTGAGGAGGGCAAGGGACCCATCCTTTTCACTGCTACAAACACCTACAGCGGGGTTCCTGCTCACGCCCAGCCCTCTCTCCTGAGGAATCCTGTGAGCCTTGACCTTGAAGGAACCTTAACCCCCGAGGGCTGTGTCTTCTCCTGCTGCCTGGACCAAGCTCAGATCTCCTCAGTGAAGGGAGAGTACTCAGTACCTTGAGGGGGAAACGGGTGTGGGCCATGCATGGACCAAGAAAAGAGCCCCAGGTCCTGCTCGCAGACCCTTCTCCAGATAGCTAACACTGGGGTGAAGGCTGGGAAGGCAGGAGCCTGGGAAGGTCCTGCTGGGATGGGACTCCTGGAAGGTGACTTTCTAGTGGCTAGATGACCGCGTGCACAAATAGCCTCCACACTCTTGGTTATGCTTGACTGATGATCGTGGGCAGTGACCAGTCCTGTGAAAGCAAAAGGAAACGAGAGGAAACTTGATACACAGAGAGGCGGCCAAGTTAAAACCACAAGCAGTGTGTGCCACACCTGTTTTCAAAAGACACTCCCATTCGCGTGGAGGTTCTGACTTAGGCGTTACTATAACGTCGCGTTTCAGGTGAGAGCAAATTTCGCAAAGGGTTCCCTGGTCCCCCCACCCCGCCCCCGCATCCCGAGCTTAGATGGGAGCCCCTGGCCCTTGCAGAGGTGGTCTCCTGACCCCAAGCTTCCACCCCTCACGCTGGGAAGGGAGGTGAGAAACGGAACATCCCTCAAAACCCGGGGGGAGCCAGCCTACGAGAGGAGAGGGGCGGCCGGGACACTCACCCTGGCGCCGGGGAACACGGGGCACGGGGCCGGGCGGGGCAGGGCGGCTCCGCTAGGCTAGTCCGGGTCCTCGGAGTCCTGCGCTCTTTCATGGCCTGCAGGCGGCGAGTCCTCCGGAAGGGAGAATGGAATCCTGCCACGGGAGACCAAACACAGAGGTAGAGGGAGAAAAGGGGGCGGAGTTGCGAGGGTGAGCCGGAGGCGAGGGGAGGGCTCAGCCCTGCAGCGCGGGAGCCACGCCCTGAGGGGACAGAGCTGTGGCCCTGGGGACGCCAAGGCCGCAACTTCTGCAACCAACCTGAGGTAAGGGAGGGGGCGCCCAGTTCCCCACATCCTGGGTCTCGGGGTTTTTCCTGCATCCTTAAGGCAGTTCTGATCTTCCCTGGATAGGGAGAGTGCGTATAAGCCGGGTTGTCATCTAAGAAGTCAACTCAGAGCGGTCGCGGAGAAACTGAACCAGGGGCGGCCCGAAATTAACCGCCAACTGCCGGGCTCAAGCCGTTGGCCACGCCCACCGCCCCTCCCCCGCAGCCCTCCTCCAATCAGAGGCCAAGCTCCTCCCCCTGCCCGCTCCCGCTGCCCCGAAACTCCGCAACCTGCCAAAGGTCCTGGGTTTGGCAGTTTGCGGACCAGTGTAGGTGGGGGAGGGTCTGGAATCCGCGGAGCGCGGGGGCTGCCTAGGAGCCTTGGCCCTTGGAACAGGTGGTGGCAGGGTGGAAGGGGACGGAGCCCCTGGGCCTCCTGCTTTATATTTACCAGGCCGTGGAATCCCAGGATTTCTGTGCTTCCTGAGTTCTTACTTCCCTTTTATCTTACCTCAGAGGAAAGCACCATCCAGAAGGCACTTGGCCTGAGGTCTCACAAGAGTTAGAGGCACAACTGCAATTCAGACCCTACTAAGGCCAATTTCTGACATTTTCCACCCAACCAAAGACCCTCTACTAGAGAGAAACGCTTGACCAGGCTCATCCAGCTCATGGGGCCTCAGAACCCTGAAGAAAGCTTTGCCATGGTCTCCTGCTTCCCCTGTCCCCTTCTGCAAGGCCTGGGGAACCAGGTTCTCACTCAGACCCGCAGAGGCTGGTTGGAGGGGAGCTCGTCTGTTAATATTTCCTGGGCACTTAGTTTGAAAGACTCCCTCCTGGAAAGTTCAACATGCATCATCATACCTGAGCATCCCAGATTCCTTTGTAAAAAATTGACAGAATTCAACATAAGGTTCACCATTTTAAAGTGTACAATTCAATGGCTTTTATTACATTCACACTGTTGTGCAACCATTACCACTATTGAATTCCAGAACATTTTGTCACTCCCCGCAAAAGAAGCCCCATAGAAGCCAAGCGGTCACTCCGTATTCTTTGCTTTAGCCTAGAGCAACACGTAAGCCGTTTTCTGTTTTGACGGATTTACCTCTTCTGGACACTTCGTGTGAACAGGATCACACAACATATGATCTTTTGTGTCTGGCTGTCTTTTACCTAGTATAGTGTTTTCAAGGTTTCTCCATGGTGTAGCATGTACTAGTACTTCATTCTTTTTAAAGCTAAAGAATACTCCCCTGCATGATTACACCTTATTTTGTTTATCCATTCCCGTCAATGGACTTTTGGGTTGTTTCCACTCTTTGATTTTCATGACTAACTCTGCTATAAACATTTGTGTACGCGTTTTTTTGTTTGAATGTATCTTTTCAGTTTCTTTGGATATATGCTTGGGAGTGGAATTGCTGGGTCATATGGCAATTCCGCATTTAACTTTTTTTTGAGGGATTGCCAAAATGCTTTCCACAGTGGCTACACCATTTTACATTCCTACCAGCGATGCATGAAAGTTCAGGTTTCTCCTCATCAATGCTGGTTATTTTCATTAAAAAAAAAAAGTTTATAGCCATCCTAATAGGTGTGAAGTGTATTGCACGGTGGTTTTGATTTGCATTTCCTTTGTTGTTGTTTGTTTGTTGCATGGCTTTTCTGAGCTAGTTTTGTAGTTCGTATCCTATGACAGTTTGTCATGTGTGGCCACTAAAGTCTGTTCTGTTAGATTTATGGTCAGCTAGTGATTTCACAGAAATTTCCTTAAATACTTGGAACTAAAAAAAACAACAAAAAAAAACAAAACCTCCCAGTCTTAGTGGATGGTGCGTCTGTGCATGTGTGTGTGTACGTGTGTTGGGACATGTATTCAACACTCAGCTAGACAATTTACAACTGTATCTCAGCCTTTGCTTCCTGCTTGTGCAGAGCCTGAAGATTAGTCAGAGATAAGGGCTTAGGGCCTTCTCAGGTCTTTTCTGAGCCCTGGGTATTTGCATGGCTTTCTGGATTCCCAGAAATGTGTGGCAGCATTCCAAAATCCTTATTCTCATTCCCTAGCGTTTCTCTTCCAGGCTTTTAAGTTAGACTATTGTTTTCCCCAACCGTTATTCCCTGCCTGAGGAAGCAGCAGCTAACACATTTGACTTTAAGTATTTTTGACAAATTCTCCCTGGGTAGCTGCTTCAACCCTGGGATCATTCTGAGGTAGATGAAATAAAGTCAGCTGTTTGAGACAGCTCTTCCAGGAGTCACCAGACAGGTCAAAACAAAAACCACAACTGTTTGAGAATAAGCTCTCTTCTGTTCCCTCTGGTTCCAGGTATATACTGGGAATACCAACTGTTGCCTTCAGGTCACTACCAAGTTGGGGAGTGGGAGATGGTACCAGGTAGGTTAAAATATCTTATTTATCGAGGCTCATATGTGTTTTTCTTGAATAATCATTCCCGTGCATGCTGTATGACATTGATTAGATTCCCCACAATGTTGATTCTCACAGTTTTTGCCAGATTATTCATTGCTTCTGTGGAGGAACAGATTTCTGGAGTTCCATACTCCACCATTTTTGCCGACATCACACTCCCTATATCCCTTTTAGGTAACTACTCATTAGGAGCTAAGTTCCTGAGAAGTTTAGTAACTTGCCCGTGTTGTATCCAGTAACACAAAGAAAAAGGATTTGGACACAGATCATCTGACTCTAGAGTCTGTTATATCCAATTGTAGCATTTGTCCACTCATTCAAGAATATTAATAATTCTACATCTACTAAGTGCTAGGTATAGTTCTAGAAATTCAAGATTACCTCATAGTACAAAATAGCAACTATTCAGGTCCCTGAGAACTTGTACTTTTATGGAGGGAAGGTCATGACAGACATTTAATAGATATTTGATATTAGAACTTCAGAAGTGCTATGGAATAAAGAAATTGAGATATTTATTTTATATAAGGACTGTTATGGGAGTGGGGTGTATATAATTTTTTAACATTTATTTTGTCTTGGTTGCAAATTTTATAAAAAAGTTGCAATAGTAGTACATGAATTCCTATATATGCTAAAGCAGATCTATTCATGGTTAACATTTTGCTACATTTGCTTTACCTCTCTCTCATTTGATAGTAAGTTGTATTACATTGTGCCTGTTTACTCCTTCATAATTAATTATTTCCTAAGAATTAGGAAATTCTCTTATACAAGCATGGGGTAGTTACCAATTAGGAAAGTTAGCATCTATACAATAGTATTATATAATCAACAACTTATATCCTGAATCTAAATTATGTTATGTCCTCTCATTTGACTGATTATCACATACATTCTTTATCTGTGGTAATAGTCTTTGTTCTGAAATCTACTTAGTTTCATAGTGGTATAGGTACTCCGGCTTCCTTTTGATTAGTATTAGCACTGTTTATCTTTCCCCATTTCTTTACCTTTTTAAAAATTTTTAAATGTTTATTTATTCAGAGAGACAGAGAGAGAGCAAGTGAGGGAGGGGCAGAGAGATCCAGAGACAGAGAATCCCAAGCTGGCGCCACATTGTCAGTGCAGAGCCTGACACAGGGCTTGAAACTGCAAGCCACGAGACCATGACCCAAGTGGAAACCAAGAGTCAGACATTTTAACCGACTGAGCCACCCAGATGCCCCTTCCCATTTCTTTGCCTCAACTTATCTGTATCTTTATATTTAAAGCAAGTTTTGTGTAGGCAGCAGTAGTGGGGATTTCTTTTTTATGCATTTGAGCAATCTCTGCCTTTTTATTGGAGTGTTTAAACCATTTACATGTAATGAGTTATTGATATGGTTAGGTGTAAGTATATCATCTTGCGGTTTGATTTCTATCTGTTCCATGTCTGTGATTTTTATTTTCCTCTTTATCTTGCTTTATTTTAAAGTATTTGAACATTTTACTCCATTTTCTCTTTTGTTGGCTTACTATCTACAATTCTTTGTTTTTGCCATTTTAGTGGTTGTTTTAGGATTTATAGTACACATCATTAACTTGTTACAATTTACTTTCAAGTGATTCTATACTACATCATATATATTATAGGAATCAACTTCTCCATAGTGTATTTTCATTTATCTCCTAGTAGCCTTTATGCTATCTATGCCATACAGTTCACTTTTACATATATTATAAACTCCACACTACAATGTTTTCTCTTAAACGTAACTAACTTTAAAGGGATTTAAATAATAAAATAAAATCCTACATATTTATCCATAAAGCTACCATTTTCAGTGCTGTTTATTTCTTTGTGAAATTTTATATTTCCATCTGGTATAATTTTCCTCTGCCTGAAGGATTTCTTTTAACAAATCTTGTAATGGGGTTCTACAGGCATGAGTTCTTTCAACCTCTGCATGCCTAAAAATCATATTTATTTGCATTAGTTTTTGAAAGATGCTTTCACTGGGAATTGAATACTAGGTTGACAGTTTACTTCTTTTAGTACTTTCAAGATGTTTCACAGTCTTCTTACTTGCATTGTTTCTCACTAGAAATCTTCTAGCACACTTGTCTTTTTTTCTTCTTCATGTAAGGTGTATTTTTCTCTGGTTGCTTTTAAGGGTTTCTCTATCACTGGTTTGAGTAATTTTATTATGATTTGGCTTAGAGTGGTTTTCTTCGTGTTTCTTGTGCTTAGAGTTTGTTAACCATCTTGAGTATGTGAGTTAGTTTTTATCATGTTTTGAGTATTTTAAGCTAATATTTCTTCAGATTTTTTTTTTGTATGTCCCTTTTCTATCCTTTCCTTTGGGGATTCCAATTATAGATATAGTAGGCAGCGTGAAGTTGTACTACTGTTCACTGATACTCTTTTCATTTTCTTTTTTATTATGATTTTTTTCTGTGTATTTCATTTTAGATTGTTTCCATTGCTGTCTTAAATTCACTAATCTTTTCTTCTTTAGTGTCTGATCTGTTGTTAATCCTATCCAGTGTGACTTTCACATCAAGCATTGTAGTTTTCCTCTCTAGCTGTTCAATTTGGGTCTTTTTTTTTTTTTTTTGGCATCTTGTGTCTCTCTACTAACTTTTTGAACATATGGATTACAGTTATAATAACTATCTTAATGTCTTCGTCTGCTACCTCTAACGATGTGCCCAGTTATGGCTTGTTTTAATTAATTGACTTTCCTCCTCATTATAGGTTGTATTTTCCTGCTTTTCTACAGGCCAGGTAATTTTTTATTGGACATTATGAATTTTAATTTGTTTTTGTATTCCTATAACTATTCCTGAACTTTGTTCTCAGATGGAGTTAAGTTATGTGGAAAGAGTTCAGTCCTTTCAGGTTTTGCATTAAAGATTTGTCAGATAAAGCCAATGCATTGTTCAGTCTAGGGCTCATTATCTCCCACCTTTGAGGCAAGATCCTTCTGAGTACCCTATACAATTCTACATGAATTATGAAGCTTTCTAGTTCAGCGGCTTGGAGCAGACACTACTCTTGGTCCTGTGACAGTACCTGGAGATGTTTCTGCTTATCCTTTTAAAAGGTTCTTTCTGTGGTTTGGGTAGTGCTATGATCTGAATGTTTGTTTCCTCTCAAAATGCATATGTTAAAATCCTAGCCCCCAAAGATGATGGATTAGTAGGTGGGGCCTTTGGGGAGTACGTAAGTCATGAGCATGGAACTCTCATCATGGGATTGGTGCCTTATAAAAGAAGAGAGCTGCCTGGCCCCTTCCAGCATGTGAGGACTACACAGTGAGAAGTGGACCACCAGAAAAGGGCCTCACCCAACCATGCCAGCATCTGGGTCCCAGACTTCCAGCCCCCAGAACTGTGAGAAATAAAGTTCTGTTGTTTATAAGCTGCCCAGTAATGGTATTTTGTTATAGCAGCCTGAATGGACTCAGACAGGTAGTTTCCTCACACAAGTGTGCTGATGAGCATTCTGTTGAATACGTGAGAGGGACCCTCTGCAGCTCTCCTCTCTCTTGGACTCTGTCCTGTGAGCTGCAGCTCCCTTGATCTCCTCAGACTCTCAGCTTCTTCAGTCAGGCAGGCAGTCCACTGGGTTCCCTGAGCTGGGCCTGGAACTCTCTCCAGGCACTCAACTGATAAAATTGTAGAATTAATCTCCTTTGTTTCCAAGTCTTCAGGATCTCTGACCTTCGTGGTTTGATGTCTTGTATGTTTCAAATATTTTGTTCAGACTTTATGTTATCGTTTTAGGAGGGAGAATGAAGTCAGTCCCTTTTTCTCCATCTTTGGAAGGGCTTTTAATTTTTTTTAATTTTTTTAAGTTTATTTATTAATTTTGAGAGGGGAGGGGCAGAGAGAGGGGGAGAGAGAGAGAGAGAGAGAATCCCATGCAAGCTCTGTGCTGTCAACACAGAGCCCAACGTGGGGCTCAATCTCACAAACTCTGAGATCATGACCTGAGCCAAAATCAAGAGTCAGATGCTTAACTATCTGAGCCATGCAGGCACCCCTGGAAGGGCTTTTTAAATTTTTGCTTTTTATTTCTGCTTTTACTGCATTGTAATCAGAGAGTTCTGTTTGTAATATTTCTAATGTGGAACCTACTTATGTTTCCTTTGTGATATAACATATGATCAATTTCAATGAATATTTCATGTCTGCTTGAGAAGCAAGTATATTCTTTATTAAAGGGTACAGCATTTAATACATATTTATGGAATCTAATTTAACATTAATGTTGGTTAAGTCTTCTCTATTTAGACTTATTTTTTGTTCACATGCCCTTCTTGTCCTGAGAGTGGTGTGTAAAACTGTCTTATCGTTATTATTTTTATCTATTTCTCCTTGCATTGCTGTCATTTCTATTTCATTGATAAGTGGTTTCTGTGTAATCTGGTACATAGATATTAATAGCTGATATATTTTATTGTAGATTGTGGGTTTTTGCCTCATAATATGTTTTTATTTGTCTTGTTTGATGCTTTTTGGTCTAAATTCTGCATTGTCTAATAGTAAGCTTACTACTATTCTTTAAAGTTGTTCTATTTAAATAGCATAACTTTTCCTATCCTCTTTTATTCTTTAGCCTTTGAATCACTTTGTTTTAAATGTCTCTATCCTATATAGAAGAGACTGGAATTTTGCTTTGTAAAATATTTTGAAAATCTATTTCTTTTACTAGGCAAGTTAAATATCCTTCGCATTTATTTATTTATTTATTTATTTTTAAATGTTTATCTATTTTGAGCGAGAGGGAGGAAGGGGAAGAGAGAGAAAGGGAGAGAGAATCCCAAGCAGGCTCCATGCTATCAGCTTTCCATGCTATCAATTTCATGAACTGGGAGATGACCTGAGCCGAAACCAAGAGTCAGACTCTTAACCAACTGAGCCACCCTGGTGCCCCTCTCCTTCATATTTATTGACATGACTAATATATTGGTGTCAATTTTATGTTATGCTTACTTTGCTTTTTTCTCTATATGTCCCCTTTGCTTTTTTTAAAATAAAAATTGTTTTGATATTTACAAAAGTGTACATTTTTGCTCTACTAGTTACCTTTGATATCTTTTAACATACCCTTATTTAACTTTTATCTCAACTATAAATTATCTGCCTAGATTGTGAATTCTAAATGGTGTCATTTGATTCCTACCTGTTCCTCTTTCTGTCTTCTTTCTTGGCTCGAATTTTAAGTTACATGCTTTCTACTTGGTCAGAACCTATGATATTTACAAATTATTTTCCACCTTTGTCCCCGATCCTTGTTTAACTATTAGATCTACATGCTCTAAATATACTTTAAATACACTACACACTCACCATCATTCTCTTTTCTCCCCACTCCCCAGTCATGTCTTGAGCAGACAGAATTCCTCGTCTAGCAGGTTATCTTAAAAGGGCTCATGTGTACAGGATTCTCTCACTCTTTGCATATATAATTTTTCAATAGCCTTGATAATTGAATGATAGCTATATTGCATATAAAGTCCTTGGCTTACAACTCATCTCCTTTCTGTTGGTTATCTGAATATAAAGCTCCATTCTTGCCTTGCTTTACAGGTTGCTCTCAAATATCCTGATGCCAATAGAATTTTCATACTTTTAGAGGTATTATGACTATTGTGTCTGGAGGCCTTGAGTATTGCTTCTTTTTCTTTATAGTCTAATTACTGTATAGGCTATATTTCTGAGTTGATCATTCTCAACTTTCCCAGGCATGTGGTTGACCTTTACATAAATTTAAGTTTTCTTCTATTTCCATAAAGGGTTCTTGAATTCTGTTTTTAAAATATTAGTTCTATTCCATTGTTCCCTCGAATTTTTAGGGATACCCCTGTTCCTGAACATGTGAGAAGGGGTGGGATATAGTAGAAAAGCGGAGGGGCTGGTTTGAGACGGGAGTGCAGATAATTTGTTTACTCCAACGGGCAGGAAAGCAGAGGGTGTGGACATGGATGCTGACAGGTGGCGTCTAAGGAAGCACACTTCTAATTGCTTTGTTTTTCTCAGTGGTAAGGAAGCAAGATTGAAGCTAACTCTCTAATTTTCCCCACCTGGAAAGAAGAATGGAGATGAGTGTGTTTGCCAAATTTACATCTGTGGTCTGAATGCGAATCCTTTGCCAAAATTTGTGAACTATGTTCCAGAAGGAGTTCTACCTGGTAGAACACCCAGAGCTTCTTCCTCCTGGGATTTGCTCATGTCCAGAGGGACAGAAAACGGCACTGATGGAGAATATGAATGGAGGGAGAGGCCAGACACATCTCTGATGGGAATCTGGAGGATTGTCTGTGGGAGGTGTGAAGACCTCCTCCATACTGCTTCTGGAGCAGTGAGAGAAAGACATAGGGACATTGACTTTGAGTGAGTATAAGAAAGAAATTTAAGGGACTGGGTAAGGCTGTTGTGTGAGGCAGTGAATCCTCTCTCCCAGGGAGTATTCCTTAAGTGGCTGAACATCATGATGTCAAGGATGTTGGCTTGGAGATTCCTAGTCAGCAGGGTGATTGCCAAATCGTCTCCACAGCAACTCCAACTTGACTATTCACTGTCTCTCTCTATCAAAACCCTCTTGGTCCACTCTACCTTCAACAAATATTCAGAATGCAACCATTTGTAACTTCCTCCATCTGATTCCCCTGGACCAATACATGGTTTTCTCTCTCCTGAATTATTTCAACGGCCTTCTAGATGCTTTCTCTGCTTCCTTCTTGGCCCCCGCTCTATTCTCAAAACAGCAGTCAGACCTATCCTGTTAAATTGTAAGTCAGATAATGTCACTCCTCTGTGTGAAATTCCACATCGCCCAAAGTCCTAACAATCATGTTCACGGTCACATGTGATCTTTCCACGCTCTACCCCCACCCCAGCCAACCTCTGATCTCAACTTCAACCGCACTCTTCCTTGCCTTGTATTCCCTGCTCACTAACACGGGCCTCCGGCTGTTCCTCAGACACGCCAGACATGCCGTCTTTGCCCTCAAAGGGCCTTGGCAATTTCTTCTTCCTGGAATACTTCTGCCTCTGATACTGAGAGAGCTCACTTTTTTTCTGCTTTCTCCTTAGATTTCATTACCTATTCAAAGAGGCTCTGCCTGTCCGCACTTTATAAAAAGGCACTTTTCATCTTTTGGTGTTCCTTTATTTTGCACAATAGTATTTATCGCCTACATATTATATATTTAATTATTTGTTTATATTCTGACTGCCTCGCCTGGCAGTGGCTTTGTCTGTTTCTCACTGCTGAATTCTCAGCGTCTAGAAGGGGCCCAGCACAGACAGAACCGGTGCTCAAGAAATATTTGTTAAGAGAATGAATAAGTGAATAGATGTGATTGTGTTTTCATGAGGAGATGGGATAATGTGACAATCAGCCAGGACTTGTCTCCTTCCTCTTAGAGGCAGGAAAAGGACCAAGGCTTTTAAAACTTGATAATGCTTTCAAATCTTATTGTGTTCCAGTTCCAGGTAAGAGGAAATAAACACATGGCCGCCTCTCTCCCTTACCGAGTATACAACCTAGACAGTACACAGTGCAGCTACCTGAAGTCTCCGAACAGTAAGTACCGGCAAGTGGATTAGGGGGGTAGGGGAAACCAGGAGTCTAACCACCACCAGACTGGTGGTGGGTGGGGCATATTTTGTACTTGGGTCTCTGCTGAGCAGAACTTAGTGTAGCCTGAAGCCTGAAGTCAGGTGCTTGGTGCAGAGTTGCAGAAGAAACCCTGTGCTTCTGGCTACAGCAGCAGAATAGGGAACTCCTTTATCTATCTATCTATCTATTTATTTATTTAATGTTTATTTTTGAGAGAGAGAGAGAGAGAGAGAGAGAAAGAGAGTGAGAGAGAGAGCACGAGCTGGGGAGGGGCAGAGAGAGAGGGAGACAGAGAATCTGAAGCAGGCTCCAGGCTCTGAGCTGTCAGCACAGAGCCTGACGCAGGGCTCAAACTCGTGAACCACAAGATCATCACCTGAGCTGAAGTCGGACCGTTAACCAACCGAGCTATCCAGGTGCCCCAAAGGGAACTCCTATAAATCAGAGCATGCGTGGGGGTGAGGATCCCTGCTTTTTTCCTCTTGTTTTTCTCCACTCTGGTGACCCAGCCATCAGGAGTCCGTGGCTGGAGTGACAGTGGTGGTAAACATGGCTGTCAACGTAAAAAGGCAGGGGCTAGGACTCTGAGGAAGGGAAGCTTATATTCTGGACTCAGGGCGCTCTTTCTTCCTGCTTTGGGGTCGTATCCCACCAGTACCTCAGGACTCTTGCTATCTGTCACTCTTCCCTGTCAGTTTTTAACCCAGGTCAGAGGGGTTGGGAGTGCAACATGCTCTTGAAGACACAGCAGCTGTCACATTTGGGACCAGTCAGAAAGCCTGGCCCCAGACACCCCCACCCCAATAAATATCCTGTGGCTGGGACCTGCCCATCACCCCACCTAGGCTGTGGCCTCCTCAAATGAGGAGCTGGGCCAGCCCCCTGAACCAGAAGACAGAGAGGGGAGCTAATGAACCCCCAGCCTTATAAAAACTGTCATGGTCTCTGGTCAGCCATGACAGCTTAAATACAGGGAGAGGGATAAAGCTGGAGCCCAGGAAGATGGGACAGAGGAGGAGCTGAGACCTGACCTTACAGAATGTTTCAAGGGCACTGAATGGGCCACGCTATGGCATCTGTGATGAAAGATGGGCACTGAGGAGGTAACCTCACTCGACTGCTCAGAGGCTGCATGAAGAGGAACGTCCTTAGCAGTTAGAAGGGGTGAGTGGGGCAGGGAGGAGCTCATGTTTCTTTACACAGCTTCTGCTAAACGCTTCATATGTGCTATGCCAGGTAAGCCTCACTAAGCCTGGGACGTGGGGCGGGCCACCTATTTTCCAGAAGAGCAAGCTGAGTCCCAGGGCCGTTAAACCTCTGTGTCAAAGGCCACAGTCGTGGTGAGTGACAGGGCTGAGGAAGCCTTCAATAAACTTATATGCCTCCATCAGAATTGATATGAATGAAACCCCCCAGATTTCCTTCATCCCTACACGTTTGAATCCCAAACAGGCCATGAACTTGAGAAGACAGAAGCCACCAGCAGTGTGAGGGAGGTGTAGAAATCAAAATATTTCACTGTTCAGTGGTTTGCTGAACACAAGACACTCCACCCCATGTCATGAGACATGAAAGAACAGGGGCTGGGGCCCTTGGTACCTTCACAGGTCTCCCTGAGGAGCTCGTCTCTGGCTGACAAAGATAGGGGGCGGGTTTTCCACACGTCTCATCTGGTCTCCTTGTCTCTGAGGAGGGCGCTGCCGTCAAGGATGGATTGGCCACAGTTCAGCCCAGGCCAGGGCGGCTGTCACAGCTGGGTGAATTCATGGCACTCTCGGTGGTTCCCAGACCTGCACGCCTCTCTTAGCAGAGCAAGTGACTAAGAGGAAGAGATTTGCTTTGAGTCCCAACTAAGAATGGATTAAGACAGACCACTCTTTCTGAGGAAGGGGAAGCCAGAGGAACAAACCCCAGCTTTCGGGTTGAGGGGGGATGCGGTTCTGTGGGCCCGTAGGGGAGGACATGCGGAACGCCCCTATGGGCATGGGCAGGGGGCCACAGAAACTCTCAGAGGCTCAAATCCAGGGGCTTGCTCGGCTCTTCATGGGTGAGGGGCGTGGTCTCAGGACCCCAATTGGCAATGGAGAAAGATCTAGCTCAGGGGCTGTGTATTTATAAGCTGCGAATTACTGAGTAATTAAATACATAACACATAGAACCGGGGAGTAGACGTGCTAACAGCCTCCCTTATGTTAATTGTATGTGTCACTGAGCACATCAGCATCAACTGCTTCATATTCGTGATAATAGTTAGTGTGTAGGGTTCTAGAACCTCTAGACTGGCACAGTCAAAACCTCAGAGGCCATCCAGCTTGGTCTCCCATATCTGATATTAGAATTCTCATGGCTACTGTTCATGCCAGGGAGCACTGATATTATCTTGAGTAGTAACGAGCACGCAACAATGGGCAGAATTCATCTGGGGACTGGTGCCCATCCCCCGCCGGGCAGCCTGGGAGACAGGATCCATTCCTGCCTGGTGAACGGTGCATGATCCCACATTTCCCAAATACCTCTTGTCAGAATGGAATGCCCAAGGGCACCTGAGTGGCTCAGTCCATTGAGTGTCTGACTTTGGCTCAGTCACGATCTTGCAGTTAGTAAGTTCAAGCCCCACATCCGGGTCACTGCTGTCAGCCTGTCAGCACAGAGCTGGCATCGAATCCTCGGCACTTCCCCTGTTTACACTCTACCAAAAATAAATAAATATTTAAAAAAAAAACTTAAAAAAAAAAAAGAATGTAATGCCCATACTTGGGTGAGGCACTGGGTCAGAACATACATAAGCTTAGGTCCCTGCTGCCTGTCTCCCTCCATCTCCTTTTCAGGGCAGATGGCACCCACTCCTCCCCAGAACAGTCCTGGCAGGCGAGTGATAAGGTGGGGGCCAGGGAACCTGGGTGAGAGGGGACCCCCCCCCGACTCCATCCTGGGTGATCTCAGACCTGCCTCATTGGTGCCCCATGTCCGGCCCAGCTATATTTGGCAAGCTCAACTCTGAAACTAGAGTGACTGGGCCACCCCAGTCCCTTCCCCTCACAGGGGCCAGTTTCTCACCTCTTTTAATCAAGTCTTCCATTTCTCCAGGCAACCCACACAAAAGGCCTGGGCCAGGTGGTGGAGATACTCTGGCTCCTACTCAGAGGTTCTATTTTCTGTTCTGCCTTCTTCCAGGCTGGGTAATTATGGATCTGTCCTCAGAGGCATTCTGTTTCTTAGCATTGGCTGCTCAAAAGCCTGTGTACGTGAGGCTGGTCTCACCACTTCTATCTAGTGTTACACTGCAGAGTACTATATCACAGACACGCGGCTGTCTGTGCCCAGTGTGAATACGCTCAAGGGCACATTCTAACATGTGGACCGTGTGTGTGTGTGTGTATTGGTATATGACCAGAGTGCTCATCGACCAATAGGTATTATCAAGTGCCCACTATGTGCCAGGCCAAGGTGGTCTAGGTTCGAGGGCACACTGTCATGAACTGGAGGGGAAAGATGGCGGCCCCCATGGTTTACATCTTAGTGGCAGCAATAGTAAACTCTGAAGTCAGGGCATTTCAGGTGGCGAGCAATGCTGAAGGAAATAAGCAAATCGATGCTAGTGAATGAAAGTCGCAGTGAGCTAGCTATGGGTGGCTGCTTCTGATGAGGTCATCAAGCTAACTTCTTATGGGGAGACATGAAGGTGTGGAGGCCAAGCATTCCAGGCAGAGGGAACAGCAGAGGCAGAAGCCCTAGGAAGGAACCAGTGTGGTGTTTGTAGCTGGAGAGCAGTAGCAGGGATGGGGGAGGTGGGGCAGTGGATGGTGGGAGCTGAGATCGGAGATGTTAGCAGGGGCCAGGTCCTAAAGGGTTCCAGGAGTCAGACCTCGGAATCTTCAGTCAAATTTCCCAGGTCCAGTTTTCTACTATGCCACCTACTAGTTGTGTGACCTTGAGGCAAGTTATTTAACCTCTCTGGGTCCCTGGATGGTGCTGGTGGGGGTAATGCTAGTACCTCCTTCAGAGAGTTGTGAACCAATGAGTTACCAGAAGTAAAGGGCTTAGAACACCACCTGCCTCATGGTGCATAGCTGTTCTTTTTATTAAGTGTTTGCTATTATGAGAAGCCTTATCGTTATTACAAAAAAGGAACTAAGGTTTTAAGAGATATACGTTTGTCTGCTGGGACAAGTTCTGCTCTGGAAATTAGGGGAGACCTGAGCCTTAGTCCTTGTTCCATCTTCAAGTCCCTGGGTGTCCAGATCCTCTAAGTGGGTTCCAAAGCAGTCCTGTGGGACCCCAGCTTAAGCAGTTGGCATGGCAGTAACCTCTGAGGGGTGAGGTTTTAATGAGACCAGAAAGGGAGCTCAAATCTCATCAAGAGAGCATCAGAGGTGACCTAAAGCTCAAAGAACACACCTGCCACCTGAAGCAGGGAAGGGAGGCAAAGCAAAGAAATGAGAGGGGCAGGCACAGGGCTGGAGGGGATTGGGAAGCAAGGCCAGCCTCCTAGAAGCCATCTTTATTGGTCCCAGCCTCACCATGCACCGTGGGGATGGCTGGGATGAAGCCCCAAGGTCAGATGCACACTGGGCTTTTCATCTTTCGAATGAAGGAGTTGATTGCGTTGATTAATAAGCTCTTTTAAGCCACTCCTCTCAAGATACCCATGGGAGACCGCACCGTTGGGGGGCTAGGAGGGTAAAAGGAGAGGATTCTTTGAGAATAATGAGTCCTGCCTGGGTCTGTGGTTGTCTTGGGATACAAGGTTTGGTTTCCTTTCTGCTAGCTGGAGGTGGAGAAGGAGCTAGTGTTTATAGTCCTAGCTAAGGGTCCTGCTCTGTGATCAGACCTCTTAGGTGTGTAGCCAGCCAGCTCTGGGGAGGGCTTCCATCAGAAATGCTCACTCTTCTCCCCAACTGGATGAAAAGAGGCACTGACAAGTTCTGCACATTTACAAACACACATCCACGCCCCTACCATGCATGGGCTTCTGAATATTTCCAGGTAAATCAGATTTTTGTAAATCAAATTTTGTGTTCAATGCACTTTGGCTGCTTGCTGTTTAAAGAAACCCTGTTGCAAGTCCTGTTGTGAAGCAAATATCTCTCCTCCCATAAATATCAATGTTCATATTTAGGCTTTCAAAGTATGGAAGCCCCTGTCTGTTCAAGGGTGTGTGTGTGTGTGTGTGTGTGTGCACGTGTGTGTGTGTGTGCATTTGCATTCATTCTGGCACATAAAAGGATCCATGAATAAAAATGTTTTTTCTCTCCTAGGCTTTGTTGTGATATGTTGCTGGAAAAAAGACACACTGTTCAAGCAAAGGGCAGACCCTGAGCAGCTCAGGTCTCTGTGTGCTTCCCGTCCTTCCTAACTGCTGCTGGAAGTCAGCAGCTGACTGCTGCTCCCCAGGGGTAGACCCCATGGGTCCCACCTCAGGGCGAAGCGCGGAGGCACTTAACAACTTGGGGAAGACAAAAAATGTGTCTACTACCTGGAATAGGGTGGGGAAGGGAGGCAGGTGGGTGAGTGTAGAGGGGCTAACCAGGAATGCTAGAATTCATTCACAGGATTGCATTCTACAATCAATTATTCATCAGGAAACATCCAGGGAACCACTGTTATTTGCTTCCTGCTTGTCTGCAGGACCAGGGTGGTGGCCCTGACAGTTTTGTATTCCCGTGCTCCCATGAGTGGTTCAACTTTCCCTGGTAAATTTGTAGCACCACCCTGGGCTTTACGGCTTGTCTCCCCAGCCCGTGCCTCTGACCTCTGCGTGGGGGAAGAGTCCCCTTTACTCCCCAGCCTTCTGCAGGGTGGTGTGGGGACAGGCCAAGAAGTCTCTGGAAAGACTCTCCTTCATCATTTATTAATGGTCCCTGGCCTCTTCCCTGAAATAATTAGGGTTGGGATATTTTCGTATCATGCAGTTAATTGCCATCTGTACTGTTTAACAAGTGAGGGCACGGGGTAGTAATCTGGAGGCCCACCGAGGATAGGACATGAGTCATGGTGTTGGCTGCCACAGCTTGATGGGAGGGGGACGTGCAGAGGGAGCCGGCGCTGGGATGTGGGAGGTGCCGGACTCACAGTTCACAGGGAAAGTGTTAAGAACCAGGCTTCTCCTCTGGGAGCAGGAGCCCAAACGAGATCCTGGCAGAAAGCTGGGTTCTCACCACAACAGACACCCACAGGATGTCCCAGGAGCTGCCTCAAGAGCATGAAGACTGGGGATCAGAAGCCCTGTGCTCTAGCCCTCGGTTCGCTGGAGGAGAGTCTGAGCTGGGGATTCCAGTGTGTGTGTGATTTGTTGCGGGAGCAGGAGAGGACTGAAGAAGAATCTAGGCCAAGCTGCCACTTCGGGCAAGGTCTTGCCTGAGCCTGATCCCTCAGGGAATTCTGGAACGTGAATGGCCCCTTGGAGTCTGTCCAACCTTAAGACAGGGGGCCAGCCTTCATATTCTGACAGCAGTGTCACTAGCCAAGGGTTATTATGGAGGGTGGGGGGTGTGACAGAGGGCTTTCACCTCCTGAGTGTCTCCCCAGGAAATGGCTTCTGTCCTGTCAAGTAAGGACAACCCATTGGAGAAGGCACAGCTATGACCTATTGGCAACCAACACTCCAGCAGCTTGGTGAAGGAGATATGGTGGGGCACCAGCGGCCTCTGACAGAACCTTCCAGGCTGAGAGACAGCGGACATCTAGTCTCTCTGAGGCCCAGTTCCTTCCCACAAGAGGATTCACAGCCTTCCAGGGCTCTCTTACAAGAGAGCACAGAAGGCTGGTGTGGAGGGCATCTCTTAGCTGTCATGTGCTATATAAATACCCTGCCCCTACTCCTGCACAAACCCCTGCTATTCCATGAGGAACTACCGGGATGCAACTTTGCATGTGGCTGGAGTGCACAGACTAATGTTTGGCTGGATTTATAAGGTGTCTCTCTTTACCCTCTGCCCTGGCCTGGGCACCCTCCATTAGACAAATGTTCTTTTGGGAAGGCATTATCCTTGGGGATAATTTACAGAGAAAGGGGAGAGGGGCTAATTTTTGGTTCTCAGTCATGAATGCCAGTGTGAGGATCCTTCCCAGGCCATCCTAGACTAGAGTCAGGGAGAGTGACAGGGGCCAAGCAGATGGCCACTGACGGGACCGCAGGAGGGGCCTCTTCCCACCCTCATCCATTTAAGGCAGGCTGACTGGTAAGCTAGAAAGGGCTGAGCACTCAGGCTGGTGACAGCTGCTGTCTGTCCCTCAGGGAAGACTGTGAGTGCAAAAGAAGCTCTCCCTCCCCATCCCGCTAAACCCCCTCCTTCACTAAGCCTTGCCCTAGCTCCTAAGAAAAAGGGCTGCCTGGCCAAAGGTGGCTTCCGTGGGACAAACCAGGAAAGGTGATTATTGGGAAATGTGGCGCTTTCTGTTGTGAAGGCTACTGGGGAGACAGGCAACTCTGGGGTCTGGGCAGTCCTGTAGGTGGGGGGAGGGTGGCAGTGTCAAAAGAGCCCTGTGATGAGCCTGGGGCTCAGTATGGTCTGGAGGGCAGCAAGTATTAATAGTCCAAGGTCAGGGGGCGCCTGGGTGGCCCAGTCGCTTAATCATCTGACTTCAGCTCAGGCCATGATCTCACAGTCTGTGAGTTTGAGCCCCGCATCGGGCTCTGTGCTGACAGCTCAGAGCCTGGAGCCTGCTTCGGATTCTGTGTCTCCCTTTCTCTAACCCTCCCCCGTTCGTGCTCTGTCTCTCTCTGTCTCAAAAATAAATAAACATTAAAAAAAATTTTTTTAAATAGTCCAAGGTCAGAAAGGTTGACCACTGTCCATCAGGCCTTCAAAGGAGAGAAGAAAATGATACTCTGGTGTTTCTTTCCACCTCCGGAGATGTCCTTCAGCCTTCAGCAAGACCGTTGTCTCCCCTTTCCCCACGAGACACCTTGGTGCCCCCTCAGGATGTCACCAGCTTGCCCCTTCCTAGGGGAGGAGGGGTTCCACTCCTAGGACACCCTGCCCTACTCCTTTCCTCCTGAACTCCTGGCTGTGCCCCGCCTCCTGGGGAGCAGTGAGGCAGGCTGGCCTGTTCCTCTGTTGGACTGAAAAATCCAGAAAATGGAATGTCATTAGTGGGAATGTGAAATTATTTCTGGGAGGAAACAGAGCGTGTGTGTGTGTGTGTGTGTGTGTGTGTGTGTGTGTTGGGAGGCCAGGTCACACTGTCCCCCATCCCAGGAATACAGACACCTGCTTGAAGCAGAGAGATCAAGACTCAGTGAGGACAGGGCTGACCAAGGACAGCTTTGGCTCCACTGCCGTTCGCCCAGCTTGAGGTTGGGCTCTGTGTCCCTGAGGTGGGCAGGAGAGGCGAGCCAGGCAGAGGATGTGCTTCAGGGTCCAGAGACTGGATTTACTCAGGGGAACCACGCCGGGGGTCAGGCCTAGGGGACTAGAGAAGGAAAGTAGTACAGAGTCCACCAAAATGGTCATGGGGCCTGCTTGGAAGAGGTGGGGCCTGACAGAAGTGCCCCATTTGAATTGGGAGGGATGAGGAGAGAGAGCGCATGGGGAGAGCGACTGTGCCAGCTAAGTGTGGAGGCTGGAGGCAGGGAGGGAGGCCTGGTGGGAAGAAGATCTGCCCCAAATAATAATCATTGGATACTGATGATATTCCTACTAACTGAACACCCACTATGTGCTGGGCACTATTTGTAGACCTTTCCATGTGAACTTCAATCCTCACAATGACCCCATGAGATAGGTACTTCCTCCACTTTAGGGAGGAAGAAACTGAGTCTCAGAGAGGTTAAGGAATTCGCACGGGGTCACTCAACCAGTGAGTGGCAAAACCAGGATTTGAACCCAGATGTCCTGGTTCTGGGACGTCTATCCCTAATCAATAAACCTTTCGGTACAGGCCAGCACGCACTGATTGCTTATTATGCGCCAGACGCCATTCTGAGCCTTTTCTTCATGGAGCCTTCATTGCTGGTCCCATTTTACAGATGAGAAAACTGAGACCCAGAAGATTTCACATAAGATTACTCGAGGTCACTCAGAGAACAGTGGAGTCCATGCTGGCCCCTAGGCAGTCAGAGTCCTTAGTGACCACACCACACCTCCACGTGTGGGTGAAGGCTCTGGACATGGAACTGGGGTGTATGGACTTGCCCGCAGGCACTGAGAGTTTTTGTATGGCTTGATCACCGAGAGGGAGGAGAGATGTCGGCAAGATGTGTTCAGCTGGAGCATGTGCCAAAGTCTACTCATGAATGGGCAGGAGACGCAGCCCAGAGGTGAGCTTATGGACACATGGAGCCCTTTCTAGAAACCCCACTCACCCAGGAGTGGGGCAAGTTTTCTGGCTGGGGCCAAAGGCTTTTTCTCTCCAATTCCACTTCCTGGGAGCCTGTGGAGGCAGGGGGGCAGGGGGGCAGGGGGGCAGGGGGGCAGGGGGCAGAGCCCGCCTCCTCTGTGGCTCCTGTGGCCTAGTTTCCAGGCAGCTGCCAGGTACTGGAGCCTGACAGACAAGTTATAAATATCCTCTAGTGACAGCAAGGCCTCCTCACTGACGCTGATGTGGATTAAGCCGGATGTGCAGCCTCAAGGTCACTGGCATGGCTGTGGCTTCAACTGCTCTTGGAGGGACTAGGTGGGGGGTGCTAAGGAGGCAAGAGCAGAGGGGCAGGGGCCTGAGCCCCAGGGGCAGGCCCAGCTCAGACTTTCCTGCCGTGTGGTCCAAGTGCTTCACTCCTGCTCTTACCTGCTCAGATCCTTTCTATGCTCTCCCTACCCCCAGCCTCTTCTGCCCTCCTCAGCAGCCTGCCCCCAGCAGGTTTTCTTAGCCAGTCTGGGCCCCAATGCCCTTAGGACACAAGGCCTTGGTGGGGGAATGGGATGTCAGGTGAGGAAATGGGTTGTGAGGGAGGAATGGGTTGTCATGTGGGGGGATGGGATGTCAAGTGAAGGAAGGGGTGGGTTTTCAGGGAGGGGATGGGTTTCTGGATGGGGGGATGGGTTTCCAGGTGTGGGGATGAGTTGTCAGGTGGGAGATGAATTGTCAGGTGGGGA
>NW_024412394.1:6949436-7046964 GCF_014898765.1 Herpailurus yagouaroundi | reverse complement strand
GGGTTGCCAGGTGGGGGATGGGTTGCCAGGTGGGGGATGGGTTGCCAGGTGGAGGATGGGTTGCCAGGTGGGGGATGGGTTGCCAAGTGGGGGATGGGTTGCCAGGTGGGGGATGGGTTGCCAGGTGGGGGATGGGTTGTCAGGTGGGGGGATGGGTTGTCAGGTGGGGGATGCATTGTTAGGTGGGGCAGAATGGATGTCAAATGTGGGGTGGGTTTCTTTCTTTCTTTCTTTCTTTCCTTCCTCCCTCCCTCCCTTTCCTTGTTTCTTTCTCTTTCTTTCTTTCTGTCTTTCTTTCTTTCTGTCTTTCTTTCTTTCTGTCTTTCTTTCTTTCTTTCTTCTTTCTTTCTTTCCTTCTTTCTTTCCCCCAAGGTGTTTCTGTCCTCTACATGGATTGACACATAGGACACATAGGACACAGTTGGAGCAGGTGGATGCTGAGCTGAATTGAGGAGGGCTGGACTCAAGCCTTATTCACAGGCCAATGTGGACGCTGAGCCCGGCATCTGTGACAGGACATGACAGTGGGAGAGAGCCATACACTGTAGGTGTGGTCAGGGTCAGAGGCTCTCTGGGTGGCCAGGGAGGAACTGCCAATTGGTCCAGATGCTAAAGAGATGGTAGAAATCCCAGTAGACCCTCTCAAAGACAACCTTGCGCTGCCCTTGCTCTGAGACCAAGGGCTCTTCCCTCCTCCAGAGTTGAGGAAAATGGGAAGGCAAATCCAGGCACAGTCACTGTGAGCCCGGGGGGCCGAGCTGGGTCAGGCTGCCGAGACAATTCTAGCTCATCCAAGAGAGGATTGAATGATGGATGAGCAGGCCCTTTCAAGAAGGTTGGCTGGAAAAATGCACGGACTGTCAAGAGCATCTCCTGGAGAACTTGTCCAGACTGCTTCGGCCCTGCAAGTCTCATCCCTGCCCCCTCTCTGCCTCCAGGAAGCCCAGATGCAAGTCAATCTGGAAGGAGGAGGCGCTGCAGTGGGGGGCTCAGAGGGAGGGCCCAGGCCCCGGGGCCTGACATGCCTACCCCACTGAGGGAGGGGAGGCAGAGGTTGCCAGCAGGGCCACGTTCTCACCAGACCCACATACTCCCCCTACAGAATTAAAAATAAGAGACTGTTGGAGGCCAAAATGACTCTGAGCAGTGAGCTGGGCATGAGCCGTGCTATTCCTGGCGCTTGGCTGCTGACATACCAGATCGGTCAGAAGGCTTTGCCACATATCCCTCCCTCTACACCTGGACACACGGACTCCCCACTCACTCTGGTCCCCATCTCAAGTCGTCCAGTTCTCGGGGATTTTGCTCACCCTCCCTCGGTGTACCTTCCCCATCTATAAAGTAGGAGTAACAGTAGTACCCATGCATGAGGTTGTCATGAGGGTTAAACCTCAGGGTTAAAGGTTAAGTGTTTAGAGCAGTGCCAGCAGGCAAGCACCTGGTAAATGTGAGCCGCTGTCCCTGCTACTGTTGTTAATTGGACCCTATTAATCAGATGATTGCCCCAACTCTCTGGTATCCACCACCAGTGAAGCTATGCTGTAGAAACATTTTCTGGATTTCTTTCCCAGGACACCAAAACTCACACTGGAGATGACCGGCAAAGGCTCAGCGTTCTTACCCTGCACTGAGCGGCCATCACTGGGCATGTTCCTCCGGATACAAATGGCCTGCCAGAAGTTGGTGGTGGGCAACCTTGCAGTGGGTAGAAATCAAAGATACTACTTGCTGAGTATCGCTGCCTGTTGAGTGACAGGCACAACCCCCTTCAGCGCTAAAAGGAGTTCTCACCCCAATGTTACAGATGAAGAACCAAGGCTCAGGGACGTTAAGGAAGGTGCCTACGGTCATAGAGCTAGTTGGTGGAGGAGCTGGGATTTGAACCTAGTCTGTTTGGTTGAGAGCCACGGGTGCACTGCCAGATGGAGCAGGGTGCCTCCTGGGCCCCTCCTTGTGAGCCCTGTCAACTCCCGCTCTGCCCTCTCCCCGCCACACCCCACCCCTGCAGCCTCCTTCCAGCACCTTCTGACCTAGGCAAAGTGGCTGAGGATTGAATGTGGAAGCACAGGGCTTCTTTCCACCCTTCTGGTTTGACTTGATGGCTGCTGGATGGGTTTTTCCTTCCTTTCTTGCTTTCAGTTTAAGCTGGTAGCTGTCATGCTGCTCGGATATCACTCACTGGCATTTAAATCCCAAGTCTTTTTATACATGGAAAGGAAAGGACTGACCTCGATTTGTGCCGAGGAGAGATGGCCACTGAGCTGCAGGCCTTCCTGGCAGCATGAGGGGCACCGTCTCTGTAGGGCCCGCTCCTGGGTTGCCTTTGAGAGGAGCTGCTCCCTTCGCTGGTGTAGGAGACTCAGAGCTGCTCTGGAATGATCTGAAGGCGGGGGCATGCTGTTACCCCATTTGTGCTCAGCCTTCGGCCTCCAGTCCCACTATTCCAGACACCTTTGTCTCAGGGGCGGCAAACCGGGGGCCCACCACCAAATGCTTCCTTTGGCGCACACAATGTTTCACAATTTTGAACTTGAATGCTTGTGCCCCCTTATTCTTTCTGGCCCCCATGGCTTCCTGTTGTCTTACTACTATTAACATTTGCTTGTTAGCTACTTGGTGAACGCATCTCCATACCTTCTGTGAATGCCTGTGGCCCTGGGAAACATAGAACCTCTTCATCCCTGAGAATTATACCTGTGGGAGCTACCTGTTCTCAGCCACCCTCCAATAATGCTGGTTGGCTAGGGCTCGGGGGGTATAGGGGCGGGCTGCATCATTTTGGAGCCTGGGGCACGGCCTTGGAGTAGTGTAGGGCAGCCGAAGGGACAGGTGGCTTGGGTAGGGAAGGGTGGGACATTCTTGGGCATCTTCACCGTTTTTCTGGGGTGAGTCTCCATGGGATCACTTCCAGCCACCATTGTTTTAAGTACCCACCACAGGCCCGGGATTGTACTAGGTGCTTCAAAGATATCATCTAAGTTGGTTCTCTGAGGCGAGGGTATTAAGCACATCACAGATGGGAACACTGAGGCTCAGAGGGGAGGAGTCACTTGCCGAAGACCTGACCATGGACAAAAGGCCAAGTCCAGACAGAGCTCATGTATCTGTGTGGCATTACGGCGGCACATTATCTTTGCATGGCAGCTTCTCTTTTATCAATTCATCACACTGGCTTCATGGAACGTCTCCTTCTTGCCAGGATCCAGGTCAGATGGATATAGTCCAAGCCCCTGACGGGCTCCTGGGCTGATGTGGAGAGGTAAGATGAGCGAGCAAGAACCTTCTAAGTCATAGAGGTGGTGCCACAATATTCCCCACCCCCACCACTAAGAAAACAACCAGCAACATTTCCTGAGGGCCCACAGTGCACCCACTTGTCCTGGAGCTTCACAGGTATCGACTCTCTTAGCAGCCTGAGTAAGTGAGCACTGTCACTATGGCCTTTTTAGATAGGAGGTAACTGGATCACGGAGACGGTAAGTCATTTGTCTGAAGCCACACAGCTAACAAGTACAGGGCCAAGGCTTCTTGACCATGGCATTACCCAACAGAGGCCCCAAATGCTACAGGAGCACAAAAGACGTAGCCACCATGCAGAGACCCGCACCAGCTGCTTGCAACACCTTGAGACCAGGTGACAGACCTGGGGCAGGGAAGTGACCTACCTGCCCAAGATCTTCAGCTAGTGAATAGTGGAGTTGGGGTTCCAGCCCAGACATTAAGTCTCTGAGACTTCATCCGTGCCTTTGCCTGCCGTGGCCGGGAAGGACCCGTGAGCCGACAGAGAGGAGGTGACGCGAATGCTACAGAAAGGGAACATCCTTAGATGTCCACTGCCCTGAGGTGGAAGGGCTTCCATAATCCAGTTTACGAAGTGCCGGGCCTGCTGACCTGGGCCTGTCGGAGGGGGCTTTGCTGGCAGCCTCTATCCCCTGTTTGAAATGTGCAGCCTGCCTCTGACTGACGCCCGCTCAGCCTCTCAATCCCCGAGAGTGATTCCGTCTCATGGATGAGAGCCTCCGACATCTGTACCTGTCGGGCGACAAATCCAGACGCACACTCCCTGTCTGGTTAGAGATGCATCAGGCCTGATTAGGCCTGTGAACCTGCTGGCTCCTCGCGAATCCCTTTAGTTGAAAGCCTCAAAGATAAATGGAAATTGGGAGCAATTCACGCCGGGAAGTTGCCTGGTGACGGGCAGTGAAGGGCGTAGAGTAGGGCCATGAGGGAGTGGGCAGAAGGCCCTCCCGCCGTGTGACGCTGGGGTGCAAGAAAGGGCCGACCAGCAGGTGCAAGGCACCTCAGGAAGGGCCCCGCCGGCTGCTGTTGCAGAGTCCCCTCGGTGGCCTCTCGCTTAGGTGCCATAATTGCTGTCGTGGGTTCTCCCTGCTCCAAACCCGTGCAAGGCTCGGCGTCTCCCTACCTGCCTGGACACTCTCTCCTCTTCCCTCTGCCCTGCCCCACTTCCGCAGTCTCCCTTCTAGCCCTCTTCACTGTCCACCCTGCCCAACTCTCTGAGCCGCTTCTCTGCCACCTACTTTCCCTCCAACTGTCTCAGCCCCTCTCTCTCAGGAGCCCCACCTGCCCACCTCTCATCTACTCCTGCCATGGGGAGTGTGGGGCACAGCAGGTGCAGCGGCATCCACTGCCCCCCGGCAGGCTCCGTCCACAGCGCTCGGGCACGGCAGACCTCCCCTGTTCAGGGGATAGGCTGATGCGGGACCGGCAGAGGACAGGATGAGGCAAGGAAGGGAGGGCAGCCATGGAGATGGGGAGACTCGGCTCAAGGACCTCTGAGATCCAGGAAACACAGCCCCTACCTTGCAAGACGGGGAGCAGGGATTCCAGCACAGAGGCGGGAGACAAGGGCAGGGGTGGCCTTTGAGGATGCACCTTTTGCTCCGGGCTCAGGATGTGTCTGCCTCCCTCTTTCCCCTTCCATCTCTCTGTTCTCTGCTCTCTCTGTCTCTGGGTGTCTCTAACTCGGCCCCTTGGTCTCTTTGTATCTCCAGCTCTGTGCAGTGTAAAGGGTGAGTTGGAATAACTTCTCAGCATTAACCACCGCTTCTGTGCAGGGGAACGTTATCTTAATTGAGTCTCAGCTTGTCTACAGCCACTCAGCTGCCATAAATAATGGATGTCCAAACAGACTGTAAACCAGAAGGACTGAACAATGCTGCACGTTGCAATTGGCACCAGCTTCAGCTTCTGCAAGGAACCCAGGCTCCCTCTTCCAAGCCTTCCACGACCAGACATCCAGAGGCTCCAGTGAGGAGCCCTGTTACGCTGTGGACCAAAGCGAAGCTGTAGGGAAGGGATTGGGAACCTGCCCGCCCTCTGATCGTTTTAGTGCGAGGGCAGCAGGTACCACACAGAGAGGTGTCCATGGTGCAGGTCTTCTGGGCAAACCATCCTGCCCACGATGTCACTAAGACACTGAAACTGACCCATACCCTCCTATGTGCACTAGCAGATGGTCTCTTGGTCTGTGGCTTTAATCCTGGGGTATGAATCCTGTGGCCGTCTGCTCACCAGGTCCCTGATGACTGCACTGTTCTCTGTGTATAGAGCAGGTTGCTATTCAGAGAATCTGAAGCTTTTTAGCACACCCATGCTGTTTGTAGAACCTCCCTGTTTGTAGAGCCTCCCAATGATTGCAAAATGAGGGCTGGTTGCAGACACGGATGCTGTTGGCTACTTCTGCCCCGGAATTCATAGCGCCTTTACTCACACATAGAGGACTCTCTTACCCCCAAATCCCAGTTTCCACACGCATCCCCCCTCCTTCTGCCTGCTCTGCTGACCCAGGGTCTTCAACTCTGCCCTGTGGACCACCCATGTCAAAGATATCCTCACCCACTATGCCCCATGCTGTCGCTGTGCTCAGAAATAGTCTCTTATAATAGGACCTAAAAATTAGTTTCTGACCTTGAGGTTTCTGGGGTGGGGGTTGAGAGTGTTCTGGAAGGGCCCCCCGGGCTTCTCAACAGTGCCTGGTAGGTGAGGTTCTCAATGCCTGGGGGCTTGCTTTTAAAACTCTGCGCAAACACAGGCTATTAATAAATCTCAGTGTCCGCTTTATTCTAACACATTCTTGTTGGTTTTGTTTTGGATGCCTGTGGGGTGGATGATGGGAAGCAAGCTGTGGTTGTTTAGTGGTTTTTAACTTTAATGGCTTTGGTAATGTAGCTAAAGCCTGTTCAGTTTCCGTTGTTACTGGTACCCAAATGCTTCAAGCAAATCATCACCAGCCTTCTGGTTATCTCTTTCACAGGCCAGGCTGGAAGTGCATGGGTCGTTGGGAAATTTGGGGTCCTCAGAGGAGAAGGGGATGGTCCCTCAGTGACCAGAGTGGAAAGCGATTGCTTTTGTCCAGTGCTGGGCCTCCCGATAAGGTGGCCTTGCCTCACTTTCCCCTCGGTGTCCACAGACTAATTTTATCATAGACGGGTTTTGAGATTGGCTGTTTAGTGGTGCATGATACCACTGATAACGCTTAGCATTCATGTAACACCACACAGGTACCACAGCAAGCGTTTCACAAACATGACTGCACTAGATGGTTGTGAAATAGACGAAGAAAATGAACTTCAGAGGCATGGGGGCCTTTTCCAAAGGGTAGACTTCAACTCAGCTGACTCCACATTCAAGTTGCCCCCTCTGTACCGGGGTGGGCTCTCAACCACAGGACAAAGTTCAAAGAGAACTTCAGCTCCTGCGGGAGTTGCCGTGAACGCCCTGAAGTTGCTTGCAAATCCCCCGACCACGGGGGTCTAGTATAGGATGTGGTGGGGAGGGATGTTCAGCCATCTTGAAATACTGGGGAGTCTCGAATATTCTTTCACTTGGGGTTTTTTCATTCTGTTTATTTGACGGAGGCCTCCCCACTCCTGGCATCTCCAGCCTCAAAACCTGGATCTTCCTCTCTGAGAGAGGATCACATCTTTTTCAGTCCTTCCAATTTCTTTCCCAGCACCATATTCCAAGAATAGGGGTGCAGGCTAAGGCCAGCTACACCCCGTCCCTCCCCCACTCCCACCACCTCTGCTCCTCCGCCCAGCACCCCTCCTCCCACCACTGCCCCCCGGTTCGGAAAGCTCCAGCAGCCTGGCCCTCTCCCCTTCATAGCAGAGCATGTCACCAAAATTGGCTGTTGTAATGGCAAACTAAGCGATGCCCTAATACCCAGATCAATCTTCCTGTGAAATAACTCATTATTCAGACTCCAATTGCAGGGGATGGAATTAAAACAAGAACAGTTAAGAGAGAAACTGTTGCACCAGGTAGCATTCAGGGCATCCTGGATGAGGTGCAGGGGAGGGAGACTGAGAGGGAAGGGCTGGGCTCTGGGGGGAGGGGGTGTCAGGTCAAGACATCTCTTCTTTTTTTTTTTAATTTTTTTTACATTTTATTTATTTTTGAGAGAGAGAGAGAGAGAGAGACAGAGCATAAGTGGGGGAGGGGCAGAGAGAGGGAGACACAGAATTCGAAGCAGGCTCCAGGCTCCAAGCTGTCAGCACACAGCCCGATGCGGGGCTCGAATCCACAAACCGTGAGATCAAGACCTGAGCTGAAGTCAGTTGCTTAACCGACTGAGCCACCCAGGCGCTCCTCACGGCATCTCTTCTTAACTTGAGATAACAGGAAGCTGGATGGTGGAATATAAAACGTTACGAGCGCTTTAAAAAAAAAAAAAAAAATGTGCAGAGCAGGCAACAAGCTATAGGAACACAACAGGAGTCACTTTTGTGACTGCACTGTTGGCCATGTGTTGGCCAGAACACAGGGCTCTGAGTAGACAAAAAACCACAGAGACAAGGACCAGGGCCATGACTCCCAAGCAAGAGGCTTAATCTCAGAAAATGGCCTCAGACCTCTAAAGATCTCTCCATAGAGAACAAGGAACATGGTCTCTACACACACAGGTGTCAGTGGAGGGAGAGAATGCATGCCAAGAGGTCACAGGTATATTGGCAGTGGAGACAGGACCCCCTCTGGGGACCCCTCAGTACAAAGGGACTGCCCCGTCCCCACTGCCATCTATGCTTATGTTAGTGGGACAGGGGCCAGCAGATCACTAGGGGCTCCAGGAAAGAAGAAGGGTGTTTTCTCCCTCCTCATTCATTCACCCACCAAACATTCCATGGTCTCCTGCTATGTTTCCACCAGTCAGGCTGAGGATGCTGTAGCAAAATGACCAACTTGCTGAGAGTTGAGAAGCCCAGGTTCTAACCCTAGCTCCGGGACAGACTGGCAGTGCAACACTAAGACAGCCTCCTCAGGTTCTCTGGGCCTTGGGTCTCCTCATCTGAAGGGTGAGCAAGCTGGAAGACGGGGGGGGGGGGGGGGGGGCGGGCAGCAAGGTCCCATCCAGCCCTGATGCCGGAGTGTCCATCCTCAGGGCTGAGCACCGGAGGCCTCCTCGCAGGGCTGAGGCTGGCTGAGCTGGAGGCTGAGCTGGAAGCAGAGCACAGTGTGCGCTGGGCACAGGTGGCAGGGGAAGGTGCATGCTAGTCCGAAGGCTGGAGTGGGCAGGGCAAGTGTTTGAAAGGAAGACAGAGCAAGAGTGTGAAACAGAGAGGAAGATGGTGGAGAAACAAAAGAGAGGCTGACAGAGGGAGAGAGGGTGGAAGGAGGGAGAGGAGAGACGGGGACAGATGGGGAGAGGGTGGTCATCTGAAGAATGAGGACAAAATCCCCTCCTACCCAGCTGCATTCAACAAGTTCTTGTTGGAGTACCTACCATGTGCCACGCATCATTATAAGGACTCAAGAACAAAGGCTGATAAGCCCAGCTCACTCCCCTCAAGGAACTACATGATAATGTGGAAAAGGAGCAAAATAATGCAATGTCAGCATTAGCATTTTGATTTTTTTTAATGCTTATTTTTTTTTTTTTTTTGAGGGAGAGAGGGAGACACAGAATCTGAAGCAGGCCCCAGGCTCCGAGCTGTCAGCACAGAGCCCGACGCGGGGCTCGAACTCACGAACCACGGGATCAGAGATCATAACCTGAGCCGAAGTCAGTCGCCTAACTGACTAAGCCACCCAGGCACCTCAGTGTGGACATTTCCTATGGGGATCTTAATCCGGAATCCATGGGCAAACAATAGCAATAGCTAACACTCTAGTTTCTTACTAGCTTCATCTTTGCAGTAACCTTATGAGGTAGGCACAAATTATCATCTCTTGGGGCACCTGGGTGGCTCAGTCGGTTAAGCGTCCAACTTCAGCTCAGGTCACGCTCTCACGGTCCGTGAGTTCGAGCCCCACGTCGGGCTCTGGGCTGATGGCTCAGAGCCTGGAGCCTGCTTCCGATTCTGTGTCTCCCTCTCTCTCTCTGCCCCTCCCCTGTTCATGCTCTGTCTCGCTCTGTCTCAAAAATAAGTAAAACGTTAAAAAAAAATTAAAAAGAATTATCATCTCTTGTAGAGGTGGGAGGATCTGAGGCATGGGGAGGTTGAGCAGTTTTGCTGAGGTCACAGTCAGTAAGTGGTGGAGCCTGGATTCGAACCAGGCAGCCTGGTCTCAGTGCCTGTGCTTAATCATCACCCTGTATGGACAGACTGGGGGAGCTGGGGATAGAAAAATGGACAAACTGCCCTCCTCCAGCCTCAGGCAGGGTAGAAGCAGTTCACCTCCTCGCGAGCAGCGCCACCCCAAAGAGGATTGATTCCTCCCCCTGCATCTGCTTTGTATGATCATAAGGAACAGTCTGGTGCTTCTTAAAGTAACACATCTCCCAGCAGAAGAAAGGAGCAGAGCCCTACCCAGGCAAGCTCTGACTCTACAGTCAGGACCAGTGCATTGCAAAGTTGGAAAGCATGTCAGGTTTTCTCTGAGGCTTTCTAAGCCCTCTTAAGTGGTAGTGGAGGGGTGGGTTGGATTTCTGACAGCAGACTAATGATTAATTCTGTCTGAAATTCAGTCCTGTCATCCATCCAGTGAGTGGTTGAATGATATCCATGCACCCTTAATTCTGTGTCCCAGGCCCCCTTTCCCTGAACTGGATCTCTCCTGTCCCTCATTCCTATCACGTGTCACGTCCATAAATGTTGTATCTGAAACTGGCTCAGGCACTGGCCTTGGCAGGTAAGCAGTTCCTGTCAGTCAGATGAAGAAACAGATGAAGAAATGCCGTGTCTTCCTTACTTAGGAATCAATTTGACTACCTGTACGTACTAAAAGATACAGCATAAAGTAGCTCAAACAAGATGGAAGCTTATCGCTTTTGCAAAAAGAAATCCAGAGACTAGCCAACCACACAAACAGGGTGAATCTTCAGAGTCAGGGACCTGAGCTGCTTCTGTCTATGTCTCCCCTATAGCCTGCATGTGGCTTCCACCTCATGGTCTTAAAGTGCCTGCCAGCCTTTGCAGCCACGTCTCAACTAGCAAGTAAGAGAAAAGAGATTAAGGAAATTGTGATTTCTCCTTTTGACGAAGGCTTCACAGAAGTCCTATATAACACTGGCACTTAGATCTCATTGGCCAGAAACTGGTCAAATGGACCCACCTAGCTGCAAGGGATTCTAGGTAATATAGCGTTAATGTGTTAGCTGGATTTCAAGCCTGGTGTTCAGCTAAGGGTCTTGTTGCTGCAAAAGCGGGGGAGAATGGGTATTGGACACAGACACTTAGTAGGCTTCGCCATTTTCTCTTGACTTTAAATATGCTGATAGCCCGGACAGTGGACATTATCAGCTAGGAGATCTATCACCAAAGGTAAGGCCTTGGCATGACATTCAAGGACAGGAGTCCAAGGGTCTAGGTTTGTCTAGACTGGAGGCAGTGGAAGAGGTGGTTAATGGCATGAGGCAGAAGTTCCAAGGGTGCAACATGACAGCTATACCACCTGCTCAGGTCCCTCTAATTTCTGATGTCCACCTGGGGTGTGGGCCTGAGGCACACAGTAGGCAGGGGGGGGGGGGGGCCAAGCTTTTCCAGCTGTGGAGTTTGGAAGCAAGGGGAAAGGAAGCCAGGCAGCTCATTTTACCAGGCATGTGGCCTGGGCGAAAGGGACAGGGAGCAAATGGAAAACGTCAGGTGTTTGGACCAACGACAGCAAAGTCTGGACTCCTGGTCAGGAGCTGAAGCTGACTCACAGCCCCAGGGTGGGTCCCCGCAGAAGACCGAGGTGGGCTGCTCCTGGGGAATGGAAAGGTGGTGGGGGGGGTCCTAGAAGCTGGCTAACAGCAAGCCCCCTCTGCAATGAAAACGGTATTCTAAACAGAATAAAGCTTGGGAGGCAAAACAAAGCTATTCTGCTGAATAAATGTTCTGCATTAAAGCAGCCAGACTAGCGATGAATTAAACATCAGGTCTGAATGAAGGGAATATGCCGTGATTTATAATTGCTTCAGGCAGGAGGCAGCCTGGGAGAGAGGCTGAGGCCCCATCGGGGACTGGGTTCCCCCACAGAGCTGTGGAAGTACTGAGAGGAGATACAGGCTGCCTTCAGGATAGGGAGACTGGGATGGAGTCTTCTAGAAAAGGGGGCAGCCTGGAGAGAGGAAATGCTTCCAGGAGACCCAGCTGCTAGTTTTAGCTTCGTGTGACCTTGGCTAAGTCACTCGGCATGTCTGTCCTCTCTTTCCCATCTGTCTGATGGGGATAATAACACCTGCCTCATCTCGCTTGGTTCCTGGAGGATAAAGGGAGATGACGGATGATAAAGGGTTTTGCAAATGTAACATGCTGCCGTTACTTCCCAGTCTCCGCAATGCTGAGCTCTCTCTCGGCTTCTCTAAGGTGATCTGTCTTTGGGGAGACAGAAGGCGGGGAGGGGGAAGAATAAAACAAGATGTATTGGCAAGAGCTTAGAAATGCCGCTCCGGAGATGCCTGTCAGAACAGCTCCGTGTCAGTCTTCCCGCCGTCCTGCAGACAGCGGGGTAAAGTGGTTACCATTCTGGGGGGCAGGCTTGGAGTCCCAGTTTACCTGCATGTTGGCATGTGACCTCAGGCAAGTTAGGTAACTTCTCTGCATCTCAGTTTCCTCTCGGTTATAGTAACGGGACCCCAGCTCTGAGAGTCCTTGGGAGGATTAAATGGGTAATCCAAGCAAAACACATCCAGCGCTGCCCGGTACCTGGAAGCTTCCCTGTAATTGCTAGCTCTCATTAAGTTTCTAATACCGAGTACATCAGCTACACACATCTAGGAAAGAAACCACGGGTTGGCTTTACAGGCTCTGGAATACTGCCAAAGACTTGCTGCTCGTACTTGGCTCTGCGAAGGGAACCCCTGCAGGTTGTGTTAAAATGCAGATTCTGATTCGGCAAGTCTGGATTGGAGTCTGGGATTCTGCATTTCTAATCAGCTCCCAGGTGATGCCAAGACCACGCGTTGAGAGGTGGGACTTGAAGGGATGCTTCTGGTTGAATCCTGATGATGCCTGCCTCCTCCAGTCTGGAAGTCTGGCTATTCCAGGAGGGTGTTGGGTGAGCTGGTCTTTCCTGCTGCACTCTGCCCTTACCCCCCCCCCCCAAGCCACCTCCCACCCAAAAAGAGATGCTACCCAAGGCTGCCTTCCTGGGTGGGGGGGAGGGAAATCATTGACATACCAGCAGGATGAGCCTTGATTTTCAACTGACAGGACTTTATCAGCTCACAGAAAACCACCCAAAAGGTTCAGGCAATCTGTCTTGCTGGGATATTTCTGATCTATTACAAATGACACAAAAATCCATTCCTAAAAATTCCCAGCATCTGACGACGGTGCCAAGGCTGCTGGGAGAAAAGTGTTGAGTGGGCGGGTGTAGCTGTGGGCAGCTCCCCGCTGGACGTCCCAGATCCTGCTGGGCTGACAAGCCTGTCCCTTGTGGGCCGCGTGCCTGGGGCAACTTACCTTCCCTGAGCCCAGCTTCCTCAGAGATAAATGGGGATCACAAGAGACTCCACTTTCTAGAGCAGTACACATGGGGTATGGAGAGTTGTCCAACACTGACTAAGTGAAGAAATAAAACTGCAGACAAGCCTAATGCCATTTTAGAAAATGTACAATAATATATATTTGCAAACACAGGAACATCCAGAAGTATAGATACCAAGCTGTGAATAGTAGTTATCTGGAAAGGGACAGTTGGGATTAGGAGGGATTTTACTACCAATATTGTGCATTTCTATATTGTTTGATTTTTAAAATAATGAGCATGCATTACTTTCGTAATCTGAAAACTTCTTTTTAAAAATCTGCTTTAAAAATGGCTAATGCCAGCCTTATCGGAGACAAGGCATTTGGGCAAGGTCCCTTCTCCTATCCAGCACAGACCATAGGATCTGGGGCCGGAGTCTCACTTTGTCGCTCACTCACTGTGTAACCTGGGCAGCCCCCTTGATCTCTTTGAGCCCTGGCTATCACATGAGCAAAATGGGAATGGTCGTCATATCTGAACCAGAGATCAGCATTCAGGGAGCACCAGTGAGGACCAAGTGGTAGCTCCTTTCCCCCAAATTTGGACATCCACCCCCTTCATGGAAGGAGGAGGAGGAGGAGGAAAAGGGGGAGGAGGGGAGCAGGACAATGGGAAAGCTGGGGAACCCTGCTAGGTTTCTTACAGTAGCATAGTTGGGGTTTCCTCCAACCAGCAAGGAGAGGAACGGATCCTGTTGTCTAGACTATGACAGAGCTCTAATTACCCTACATTCCAGTCTGAACACTTTCACGCCTCTGAGCCTCTGCTCATGCTGTTCCCACTCCATGGGATGCCCTTCCCTCCTTCACCTGGCTACTCCTTGCTCACCCTTTAAGACTTGGCTCCTGTGGGAATCTTCTCTGACCCCCTTGCCAGTCAGGAGGCAGGGGCACATTTTGGATGTTCCCTCAGCAGCCTACATTTCTCTAACTCCCTGGGCTCATCCCCACTGCATAGTTATTGCCCATTTCTTGTCTGTTTCCCATTTAAGGCTGAGAAGTGGGCAGCTAGGGGTCTTGTTTATCTTTTAATCCCTGACATCTGGCACAGTGCCGGGCGCACGTTTTTATCCACCTTTCAGCTTTCATACACCTTTTAACTTAAGCCCCTTCAATTGTCCTGGAATTTCCTCACTGGTTCCTTTGTGCCAAGGCTGATGGGGCTTTTCTACCAGGAAGAGGGAAATAGGAAATGGAAGGATCGCTGGGGTGGTGGTGAGGGCATGGTGCCCTCTAGTGGCCAGGTGTAGGGGCGGCTGCAGGGTCCCTACAGGAGAAAGAGGGGAGGGGCCAGGTGCGCCTGGGGCGCTCAGTAAGACCAATGAACTTCCCCCACGGGCAAACAAACGAGTGGGGGGCCGCTGTGTTAACTGTTTCCCCAGCGCGGCTTGGAGCAGTCCCCCTCATGGACCCACGTAGGGCTGTGGCTTGGCTTACAAGTAATTGAAAAGCAGGAGGAAGCCCAGAGACTGCCCCCCGGTGGAGAGGAGGAGGCAGACGCGTGGAGGAGCGTGGGGGGCATGCTGAGGGTGGGAGGAGGGACGCAGAGAACCTAGAGGTGTGATCTGGGAGAGGGTCATGTCTCCTGCTGAGAGGCTGGCGAAAGCGGACAACAGAGAGGCCCTTCAGGTAGGGGGACCTGACCAGTTTTCTCTTGCAGGGAAACCATATTTGAAAGCCTCTTGCTCCTCCCAGCATCCTTCCTGTGTTGACATCCTGGGATCCATGAGGCTCCCATGATGCCCCTCAGCCTCAGACCCACAAACCAGAGTTGGCAGGTGCTGGTCAGGGTCCTCTCCCTTCTTGTCATAAGGCACTAGGAACATTATTAGATATTTATCTGCTTCCCACACCTTTGGGACATCACGCCCCCAGTCACCCTTTGTGCTTGGCCCTTTGTAGGGCCAGGAAAGGGCCCACCAAGACCTCCTGAGCAGCCCGCTTATCTCCCCAATGTACAGCTCCCTTTCAACCAAGCTTCGCTGCCTGGGTGGCACGTAAGTCTCTCTGCTGCTATATGAACCCACGTCCGCTGGTTCTGTTCCCTCCCCCAAACTAGAGGGGTGCTCATTAGCATCCACCTGCCTCTCTCAGTCCCATTTAACTCCCACTTCCCCTAGGCTTTCCCTACAGGGTTTTTTTTTTTTTTTTTTTTTTTTTTTGCCCCCGCTCTTCATCCTTTCTCCTATTGGCTCTGGCTCCACCCCAGAACCTCCAAATCCTTCTTAAATGTGACAGCTAAAATAAGATACGGGAGAAGGCCAAGTGCAGTGGGATGATCGCACCCTGTCTTGCATGTGCTGCTTCCTCCTTCCTGGGTCCTGTCCCAGAGGTGTAGGCTGGCCTGTCACTGAGGATGTTATCAGGCTTGTGTCCCCTGCGATCCTGGGTCCCCTTGGGTTTTCTCCTTGCCTCCTCCAGGATGGGCAAGGCCGGTGTTTCACTTCTAAATGCCTTGCCTTGTATTTCACGCATCCTGAATGGATCCTTTTTCTAATCCGTCAAGCTTCCCCTGAATTATATCCCGGCTTCCTTGAAACTGTGTTTTCCTTCTGGTGCCCCAGGATAAGCCAGGATCTAGCTCTAAGATGCACTTAGCTGGCTTTGGTTTGTTCATTTGTTCACCTACCCACCCATTTAGTCAACAGTTACTGGGTTTCTCTGCACCAGCCCCTCTGCTGGCTTGCGGATGCCTAAGGCAGCCCCTGGCTTCCACGGAGGTTGTGGTCTTAGCAAAAAACATAGAAATGGGACAAGGGCTGAAAATATGAGGGGGACTAACCATGTCTCTGGGAGAACGCATTCTGGCTTAGAACTCCATTTCTGTAACGCCAGGTATGCTGCGGTAAACAAAATAAAAAACACCAACCAAACAAACAAAACAAACCTCCAACTCTCAGTACGTTAACACAATAAAGTCTTGTTGTTGTCATTGTTTTCTAATTCGTGCATTCCAATGTAGGTTTTGACTCCCCAGGGCAGCCAGCCTCGCTAGAGATTCTGCTGCTTCTATCCTCCGGCATCATGTCAACACGGGTCAACGGGTCAACATCCAGGTTGGCGGTGGCAGGGAAAGAAGATGTGGCAGAACTCACACGTGCTTTGAAGGGTCTTGGACTTCAAGACACCCACCGCACCCCTGCCCACACGCCATCGGCCGGGACTGGTCACGTGGCCCGCGCCGCCGTGCAGGGGATGCTGGGAGATTCCGCCTTGCCACGTGCTCCGGTGGAGGAGATGGATTGGTGAGCGCGTCATGTTGTCTCTCCCACAGCGACCCGCAGGGTGGAGTTGGGGAAGAAAAGGTCAGTGAGTCCCCATTACCACAATCAGCCGTCTCTCTTTAGCCACCTGCCTTCAAGTGTCAAAGGAGCTCTTGCTCTTCTAGAAGGGGGCCAGGGCCATGGGGCGCCTGGGTGGCGCAGTCGGTTAAGCGTCCACTTCAGCCAGGTCACGATCTCGCGGTCCGTGAGTTCGAGCCCCGCGTCGGGCTCTGGGCTGATGGCTCAGAGCTTGGAGCGTGTTTCCGATTCTGTGTCTCCCTCTCTCTCTGCCCCTCCCCCGTTCATGCTCTGTCTCTCTCTGTCCCAAAAAAAATAAATAAACGTTGAAAAAAAAAAATTTAGAAGCGGGCCAGGGCCAGAAGCCCGACATATCCTACCGGGGGAGGCCCTCCACAGGGTCCCATCCTTGGGGCAGTGGGCGGAGATCTTGGCTCCACCCTGAAATGGCAGTGGGCTTGGTCAGGGGGCCTCGAGGTCTCAGCACAGGGTGGTCTGGGGATCCCACTGTGTTGGTCTTGGGCCTGTTGTTGTCAAATCCCTGCCTTGCCTTTCCCCTGCATCTCATCGCTACCGGCTGCCTTCCGTAGGCTCTATGTCTGACTCCCAAAGGGGAGTGCAGGGTCGGGAAAGAAGCAGCAGGGGATGGCCCCTCTCTCCCTGCCTGGAGCAGCTGTGGCCCAGCTCTTCCTCTGGCGGCCATCACGGTCCCAGCTGTCCCAGGTGACCCCAGCTCCCCAGGCTCTGTCAGTAGCTTCCCCCCTTCCCTTTCTCTGTCCAGCCCCGGGGCTGGCGGTGGCTCCTGGAGGTTTGCTAATTTCTGAATTACTTCACTGCTCCATTTGGCTCTTGGCTCCTCCAACATCTGTGTAACCAGGGCCTGCAATACATTGCCTCCATTGTGTACTTGAATTGATTTCTGTTTTCCCATTTAGATACAGACTGAGACACCATGGACTTGGCAGGACCCTGGTAGGGGGCGGGGGAGGGAAGCGGGCAGAATGGTGCGGCTGTCAAGTGAGGTAGAAAATATGACAAACAGAGATGAGGTACAGATGATGGTCCCCTCCCTACCCCCTCTTTGTGGTCTCCAATACAGACATCCTCCCAAGGGCTGTGTCCTCCAAATTGGTCCCTGGCAGTAAAAGGGAGGGGGTAAGCATGCATTAGAAACAGACCCCGGCTGAGCTGGTCCTGAAGCAGAAGGGAAAATGGGCAGAGCCGAGTCCTCCGAGTTAGGGCAGAACTTTCTAGGAGCCCCCTGCAGTCAAGGCCTGTGTTGCCCCATCCATCCCAAAGCCTTGTGCTGGGAAAGCTCGTGGGGAGACGTTCGGGGGCAGGCAGGGCCTTGCCGCGTCACATCAATCACCCCCAGGAAGGGGACCAGCTTCTCAGCCAATGCGATGGGCGAACTCTGCCATCCATCGCGGCCCAGCTCACGGCAGTCCTGGCTGTGCAGGCAGCAGACAGTAGGCAGCAGAGTTCTCTGTATGCAGAAGAACAGCTTTGAGGCAGGGAAATAAATAAAATCAGAAATCATAAATAAAACCACTGGCCTTGTGTGTGGGGGGGGTGGTGGTGGTGAACCAGCAGCCCCCTGGGGAGCTAGGCTCTGCTTCCAAGGAGGTGATTAAATTCCAAGCCAACCCAGCACCATCCCCAGGAAAGGCAGGGCCAGGACTGTGGGGCTGCAGGAGAGGAATACAATCACAAAATGTTAGAAAACCGAGGGATTTCAGACCAAGAATCAGAACTTTGAAATTTGGAAGGACCTTCCCGGTGGCTCTCAACCCTGGCTTCACATTGGGAATAATGTGGTACCTCTTTGAAAAACTAGAAAGGCCCTAAAGATGCTGACTCAGCAAGGCTGGGGGGGGGGGGGGGGGGGCTCAGCTCCTCCAATGGTCTTGAAACGCACTCTAGTCCAGAAGCTTCAGGCACCACTGATAAGGAATCCAGGGGTTCTGAGAGCAGTGCCAAGGGGTTCCTCCACTAAAATCGAATCATGCAGCTCTCTTCCCAATGCACAGAAGAAATCAGGGTAATGAATAGAATGTTCTGTATTTAAAGTTTTCCCCCATAAATTTTCCCTCTCCTTTTGGCACCTGCTGCTGCGTGCCTGCCAGTAATCAGTGAGAAACCAATATGAACAGAAAATCTCAGAAGCCATTGATCACGTCTACTTTGACGACACTTTTTTTTTTTTTTTTTTTTTTTTGGTAAGCCCATGTGCTCAAGCTTATGTTTTGTATTGTGTTTCTAGCACAAATTTAATTAAATGTAACGTTTTCAGGCAATTTAAGCTCTGGATAAGAAAATCAGGTAGCAGTTCCCTCAAATCTTCTTTAGAACAAAGTGAGTAAATAAATAAGACTCCATCTGGGGCGCCTGGGTGGCGCAGTCGGTTAAGCGTCCGACTTCAGCCAGGTCACGATCTCGCGGTCCGTGAGTTCGAGCCCCGCGTCATGCTCTGGGCTGATGGCTCAGAGCCTGGAGCCTGTTTCACATTCTGTGTCTCCCTCTCTCTCTGCCCCTCCCCCGTTCATGCTCTGTCTCCTCTGTCCCAAAAATAAATAAACGTTGAAAAAAAAAATTAAAAAAAAAAAAAGACTCCATCTTTTGACCATCTTCAAAGCGTCCATAACAGGTGGTACAACCTTCCTAGAGGTCAAGACCCCAAATCCCAGAATTAGTCTGCCAGAGGTGAATGTCAGCCCCATTGATAATTAGACAATGACCTTGAATATGATAATTAACCTCCCTCTGCCTTAGTTTCTCCGTATGGGAACAGGGATAATAAATAGGATCCACATCACGTGGCTGTTGTGAGGCCTAAATAAATCTGTATATGTAAAGCTCTTCCAGCAGCACTGGGCACACAGAAATGCTATTAGCTAAACCCATTTGAGGATTCAGTAGGGGTGTGGGATAGCAGAGTTAGTATCTTTAAAGAGGGTGCTTTAGTCAAAGGAATAGTCTTTTTTTCCATTGGTTTTTTTTTTAACTTAATTTTTTAGAACAGTTTTAGGTTTGTGGCAAAATTAAAGTGAAGGCACAGAAATTTCCCAGACACCTACTGCCCTCACACATGCACAGCCTCCCCATTGTGAACATCACTCACCAAGTGGTACATTTGTTACATCTGATGAACTTACATTGATACATCATTATCTCCCAAAGTCCATAGTTTACATTAGGGTTCACTCTCAGTGTTGTGTACATTCTTTGGGTTTGTACAAATGTGTAATGACATGTATCCATCATGATGGTATCATAGAGACCATTTTCACTGCCCTAACTAAAACAATCCTCTGTGCTCTGCCTATTCATCCCTGGCAACCCCTCATCTTTTTATCTTTTTATCTTTATCTTTTTATCTTTTACCCCTTATCTTTTCATGGCTTGACACACCATTTCTTTCTAGCACTACATAACATTCCATTGTCTGGATGTGCCACAGTTTGTTTATCCATCCCCCTACGGAAGGGTGTTTTGGTTGTTTCTGTGTTTTGCCGAATATGAATAAAGCTGCTGTAAACATCCATGTGCAGACTTTTATAAGTTTTCAACTCCGTTGGGTAAATACCAATGAGAACAATTGCTGGACTGGATGGTCAGAGTGTGTTTAGTTTTGTCAGAAACCGCTAAACTGTCTTCCAAAGAGACTACGGTTTTGCATTCCCACCAGCAATGTATGAGAGTTCCCGTTGCTCCCCGTCTACATCAGCATTTGGTGCTGTCAGTGCTCTGGCTCGTGGTTATTCTAACAGCTGTGTGGTGCTAGCTCGTTGCTTTAACTTGCATTTCCCTGATGACATATGAGGTGGAGCATCTTTCCACATCTCTCGTGCCATCTGTATTTTCTTTGGTAGGGTGTCTGCTAAGGTCTTTGGCCCATTTTTTAAATTGGGTTATTTGCCTACTGTTGAGCTTGAAGAGTTCTTTGTATATTTTAGACAACAATCTTTTGTCAGATGTGTCTCTTGCAAGTATTTTCTCCCAGTCTGTGACTTGTCTTCTCATTCTCTTGATGTAATTTTTTAATCACACAATAATCCGTGAGTCATTCTCCTTCTGAAAACCCAAACAATATAGCAGTCTCTAGAATTACAAAGTAACGGCCCTTCCTTCTGGAGAGAGAGCCACTGCTCTCCAGCAGTTTGAGGACAGCCAAGTCTTCTTTTGGGAATCCATAAGTATCCGAAGACACTTGTCCTGTTCTCTAGGGACAGACAGTATTGGAGGGCAGACAGACAGGCAAATAAAGCGCAGCAGAAGGTGGTGACTGGAAAAAAGGCATCTAAGAGGAAAAAGCGCACGTACTTTTCCAGCATTCCCTGTGAGGAAGGTTGCAGAGTAGCTCTGGTGCCAGGGGCCAGACCAATGGTTCTCAAAGTGTGGCTTTGGACCAGCAGCATCAGCATCAACATCACAGGGAGGCTTGTTAGAAATGAAATCCTGGGGCCCACCTCGACCTGTGAGTCAGAAGCTCCGGGAGTAGGGTACAGCAGTCTGAATTTTGACAAGCCCTTGAGAAGATTCTGCTGTGCCCTGAAGGCTGAGAGCCACTGCCTTAGAACTAATCCCTCCAGAGCCATTCCCTGAGACTCCCTGTTCTGCAGCCTGTGACCAAGGAGGGCTGTGGACAAAATGGCTTCCAAGCTGTCCAGGAAGATGACGCCACAGGCATAAGGTCACCCACAGGGGCAGTGAGCGGGGCAGTGAAAGAGGCACAGAGCAGCTGCCCACTGTGTGGGGGTGGGGGTACAGGTGGAGAGGAATCACCTTAGCTATTTCTCCTTCAGGCCAGACCTTTTCCTGGGAGACATGTCTTAGCCCCTTCCCTTTGCTTAAGGGAAGTGTCACTGCACAAGGCTTAACGGATTCCTCTGGAGGAGGCAGCAAAGTGCACACACCATCCATAATGAATGAGCCCATTTCCTGTGTGAATCAGGCAGGAGTTGGGACAGATTAGCCCTGGTAATGGAGTTAAAGGCAAGCTCATCTGTTTGCAAGACTGTTGGGAAGTCCAAGTCCCTTTGTGCAGCTCTGTCTTTTGGGAATGGAGCAGAGAAGACAGCATCACGTTCCCTTGAGAGAGTCTGTTGCCTGGGCTTCTTCATGTAGACATTTTTAGGAGTGGCAGGAGGAACGTGAAAGCCTTGTTCCACAGCCTAAGACCCTGACTTGGTATAGTCATGGATGAAGCCCTTCGGCCTCTTGCATTTCACCCCTGCCCCACCTAAGACCCAGTTCTGGTTGGCGGGTAGGTGGGGGAACTCTGCTGCTTCCTCAGTATGAACTAATGATTTCTTCTTCTGAGGTTCACCTGTTTCTGGAGTCCCATGAGTTAAGATTACAAAAGAACCATTGCTATCCCATTAAACCAACTTGGATCCGCCCCGGGCCCAGGTCTGCAAGAGAGCAAATTACCAGGGGAGGAAAGGCAGTGAGACCCAAGGCTCCCCTCTTGCCCCCCGAGTCACCCTCCCTTGAGTTCTCCCCATCATTACCACCACCACCACTTGGCTGACCTTGGGAGCACCATGGCTCCTTTAAGGCAGTTTTCCAATCAGGCCACATTTTCTTTCATCCTTTCCTAGGCTGGGACAGTCAAACAAGGCTTTACTGGAAGCTCAAGGATATGATAAGAAAAAAAAAAAAAATGCAAAGGATTATAGGCAAATGGCCAATCTGGCTCACAGAGACATTCCTCCTTGGGGTGGTCTGGCCCCTTTCCTCCCTACCCTGTACCAGCCTCATTGCGATGATGCCATCTTGGTTCCCATGCTGAAAGCTCCTGCCTGGAAAACAGCCCCTTTGTGCCTGGGATCTAGGAAAATGAGGCCCAGGGAGAGAACGATGTTCCCCTCTGTAATCTAGGAACTACCTTCAGAGTTCTGGGTGTCTGAGGACTCCACACTTCTGGGTAAGACTGAAAAGGAGTATAAGAACACTCTCTTTAGGGGAGATACTGTCCCTTCCCCACAAAGGGGTAGTGCCAACAGGCACCAAAACTGGGTTAGGTACCAACACAATAAGCCTAAATCAATTCCAAAGGTAAATAAGCAGAGAACTGAGGGCCATTACTCTGGAGACATGCCCATACCCCTGCTTGGTCCCTAGATGACCAACATTGGCCTTTACCAAGCTGCTGTACCCTCTTGACATTGACCTCATGCCCAAAGATGCACTTGGTCCTACCCTCCTGCATCCCTCCCCTTCACCCTCCTCTTATGGTGGGCAGGCTTTGTTCCCCATCCTGGGGCTCCCAGTCTTCTTCTCCAGCTGAGGTTAACCTCTCAGTACATAAGTCATGACTGGAGGGGCTGCACTAAAGGTTTCCAGAATGACTTGAAGGTATCTTCCAGAATTACTTGAAGGTATCTAAGAATCTATAGCAAATGTGGGCCTACACCCACACAAAACACTGTCCAGGGTTAGAGTTGACTTGCAAGTCCCCAGTCACCAGCCACATCCGAGGAAGCCAGGCCCTAAGGTGGAGGGTCCAAGGGCTGAGACCCTTGCTGCTCTTTCCTGGGGTAGCCCAGGTTTCAGGTGAGTGCATGCCATTCTTCATGGAGGAAGTTACCCCCTGCCTTTGCTAAAAACCTTCTTATGACTCCCAACACCCACTGTGGATAAACTCCAAATAGCTCAAGGTCCTTGGCCCTGCCTGGGTGCCAAACCCAGCTCCATGCCGCTTGTCAGTACCCACCCCATCCTTTGCCTTGTGAACTCTGACCTATACGGTTGGGAGCCCTCCCTGAGCATCGAGAAGGAGTTCCTCAAGCTCTTCTGCATTCCCTCAGCACCTGTGTTTCTGTCATGTCCTCCCACAGGCCTCCTTACATCCTTTGGGAATGATCTATGAGCCCAACCTCCACAGCAGGCTGTGGGCCCCCAGCAGTGGTGGGGGGTGTTTTCCTGTACGTCTTTGTCTCCCTGTAGCCCACACACTGTGGGACACATGGAAGATGCCAAATGAACAGGGAACTGAAGAGGCTTGGCCGATCCCTGGCCAGGAAGCCCCACAGAGCTCCAGAGAGCATGGATTCCCCAGGGACCCAGCCCCTACAAGGGCTAGCTTTTCCTCTGGTGGGACCCGCTTGCATTCCCAGAATGTCTCTTTTTCCTCCCCAATGCTAAAGCAGAAACAACAAGGGAAGGAAATATGTGGAAACCCATCAGATGACTTTCCTTATTGTCTCTACGCCAGGTGTCCTTGGAGGGGTCAGAGCCCACTCTCCACTCCTCCCACCTGCCATATGGCTCCTTTGTAACAGGCAGGCCTAATTTTATAGTCAGAGGGAGGCAGCAAAGATGGAAACCTGCTTCAGGGACTTTAGCATCCTTGCCTCCTGTGGGATCAGTCTCCTTCCCAGAGAGCAGGTTTTCAGGACCCAGAGCCAAGACCATTTTAAGATGTGGGCAAAGAGAGTGTTTGCTGGGAGGTATGGTGTGCAAGGGAAGCTGTCTCAGGGAGTGGCAGGTCCCCCTCTTCCTCCAATACATCTGCCCACTGACTGTAACATTACTCAGAGGGCCAGTGTGGACACTTCATTCTTGGGGACTTGGGTTTAGACTAGAATTCACATGTGCCTGAGAGGAATAATAACTTAAGCAGTTATCAGTATACTCTTCAGGAAGAGTCACTTTAACAAATAATGAGAACTGTCTTAGCTAGGGCTAACTAACACAATGCCATAGATTTGGTGGCTTAAATAGTGGAAATTTATTTCTTAACAGTTCTGGAAGCTGGAAGTCTGAGATCAGGATGCCAGCATGGCCGGGTTCTAAGGAGAGCCTCCTTCCTGTCTTATACACAGTCTTCTTGGGCTGTGTCCTCATCCTGCAGAGAGAGAGCTCTGCTGTCTCTTCCTCTTCTTATAAGGCCACTAATCTCATCATGGGGCTCCACCCTCGTGACCTCATCACCTCCCTGAGGCCTCGCCTATAAATACCACCACCTTAGGGCTTCAACATATGAATTTGGAAGGGACACAACTATTCAATCCATGGCATTCTACTTCTTGTCTCCCTAAACTTCTGTCCCTCTCACATGCAAAATATATCCATTCCATCCCGACAGCCCTAAGAACCTTAATTAATTTCAGCATCAACTTTAAACTTTAAAATCCAAAGTTTCATCTGAGTATCTATACCAGACACGGGTGAGACTCGGGTATGATTCCCTCTCCATCTGTTCACCTGTGAATCCAGGGGACACACTCCCATTGCAAAATGGGGAAACAGGAAAGAAGGAAGGGTGATGGGTCCCAAACAAGTCAAGCAAGGAAAACTTCACAAGATCTTAAATCTTGAGAATGATGCTCTTTGGTTCATTGCTCTACCTTCTGGACCCGCTGGGATGGGGGTCCCACCTTTGCAGGTCTGCTGAGAGGGAGTCATGTCCCCAAGCCTCTGGGCAGCCCTGCCCCCAATCTTCCACAGGTTGTTCCCGGCCCCACATGTCTGCAGGGCAGTCCTGGGCCCTAGGCCTCAGGTCAGGGACTGTCTGGCCTATTGAAAATGAGACAGTGGCCCTGGTAGTCTCTGGATTGCCTCCAGGTCCAACTTCCCTCTTCTTGATGAATAGTGCATGCTCACATCAATAGCTCAATGATGTGGTCCTGGAGGAGCATCTAAGAAGTCCAACAGCTTCCCTCCACTTCATGTTATCTTCCCTGTCCCCTTTAGGTCAAGCTGTCTGTGTCATTGTGGTGTAATCCCATCTCTGCTCCTCCCTTCTGCTGAAATGGCTAGTAAGCCCATGAGTCCATTCGTGATCTCTTCATCAGATGGCTATTCAGCCATATTAGTGTTCTTTTCAGAACAAGATGTCTCAGTTGTTGCAATATGGATAGGCTGAGAAATTTCCCAGTCTCCCAGTTCTGGTTCCTTTTTGCTGAACAATTACCACTCTTTCAATGTTCTGCTTAGACATCACCTCAGCTAAGTATCCAGCTTCATCCCTCAAAAGTTCTACCTTCCACAAGATCTGAGAGGACAGTTCAGCCAAGTCCTTTGCCATTCCCTAACAAGGAATGCTCCGGTTTCCATGGACATGCTCCTCACTTCTGTTTGAGGCATCACCAGAATCACCTATATTTCTGAAATGCATCTCAAAACTCTTCAAGGATCTCCCATCACCCAGCTCCAAAGTCCCCTCCACATTTTTAGGTATTTGTTGTAGTAACATCCCACTTCATACCAAAACCTGTCTTACTCAGCATAGGCTGCCATAACAAAAATGCCATAGACTGGGGTAGCTTAAACAACAGGAATTTATTTCTTACAGGGCCTGGAAGTCCAAGATCAGGAACTGTTGGTTCCTAGTGACAGAGCCTTCTTCCTGGCTTGCAGACTGCCACCTTCTTGCTATGTCCTCACATGGCAGAGAGAGCCCTGATGTCTCCTCCTCTTCTCCTAAGGGCACTAAGCCCATTATGATGGCCTCATCCAAACTTAACTGTCTCCCAAAGACCTCATCTCTAAATAGGGCTTCAACATAGTAATTTGTTGGGGGGGGGGGCGCGGGGGGGAGACACAATTTAGCCTATAGCAAGAACAATTCCATGCAAGAATAAGGGAGCTCATTTAAGTCTCCTGGACAGAAAAACTAAGGCAAACCTCCTATATTTTCATAGTGCTTCATATCAAGCAAGGATATTAATATGGTTGTTCAGGTTGTACACTGCACAAGCCTATCAGTTACCTGTCGCTTTAGAGACCTTGTAGATTTGAAAGCTTAATCTGACCATTTCATGACAGATAGGATGTATTTTTTTCTAAGAAAATGAGTATATTAAGATAAATTTCTAGTTTATAACACTAAAATGTCTTGAAGAAGGGTTCATTGTTTTTGTCCACACAAAACATAGTATATAAACTAGATTAGACCTTATGCAAAATCTCCTTTGATTTCTTTTTTTAAAAGTTTACTCATTTATTTCGAGGGAGAGAGAGAATCCCAAGCAGGCTCTGCACTGATGTTGCAGAGCCCAGGGTAGGGCTCAATCTCACAAACCATGAGATCATGACCTGAGCCAAAATCCAGAGTCAGACGCCTAACTAACTGAGCTACCCAGATGCCCCATCTCCTTTTGATAGCTAGCTCAAGATAATGCTATGAGTAGTTATTTGGGGTCCATTTTACTGGTGAGGAAGTTGAAATGAGGAGGATCAAATTCACCCAGGGGGTTAGTAAAGAATTAGCCTGCCTGTGATGCAGCCCAAGACAGAGCGTCTTTCCCACTGTGTCTGGCCACTTTAGACATGGTCCTGTGTCTGGCTCCACTACCTTCTATGAAGATGTTTGGGGTTTTTGTTTTATTTATTTATTTATTTATTTATTTAAATTAGAGAGAGAGCATGCATGAGAGGGGTGGAGAGAGAGAGAGAGAGAGAGATTGAGAACCTTAGTCTGGCTCCATGCTCAGCGTGGAGCCTGATATGGGGCTCAAACCCACAACCCTGGGATCATGACCTGAGCTGAAATCAAGAGTCAGGCACTCAACTGACTGAGCCACCCAGGTGCTCCTATGAAAACATTTCTATTGATGGTCCCCCTTGAGGAGAAGCTGTGGAAGGACTGATCTCTCCACATCCTGCCTCTCCCAGGCATCCCCTCATCAGCTCTGCCAGGGAGCTCTCGCCCCACAAAAGAGCCACCTAGCTCAGGAGAATGGTGCACCAAGAGCTGGCATCCCCAACCCCAACTTGACCCTGATGGTTGAGCCCAGGGAAGGAGGAGGGCTCTTTGGACCTTCAGAGCTTGCTTTGCTGGAATATGGGGGCTGAAGTGAGGAGGAGATGGAACCCCAGAGTGTCCCTCAAGTGAAGTCTCACTAAAACATCTACGGGGAGATACACTGAGAAATGAATATGGATTTCTACTTTGCAATGAGATGGGGAATCCTCAGGTTCTTTTTTGAAATAATTAATTAATTAATAGTAAAATGAAGAACAATGCCGGTTGGAAGGGCTTGGAACTTCAGTCACTGAAACCTGTGAACCATTATTTATTTTTATTTTTTTATTTTTTTTTAATTTTTTTTTCAACGTTTATTTATTTTTGGGACAGAGAGAGGCAGAGCCATGACGGGGGGAGTGGCGGCGTGAGAGTTGGGCTCTGGCTCGGATACAGTTTCAGGCTCTGAGCCATCAGCCCAGAGCCTGACGCGAGGCTCGAACTCACGGACCGCGAGATCGTGACCTGGCTGAAGTCGGACGCTTAACCGACTGCGCCACCCAGGCGCCCCCCATTATTTCTTTTTAAATTGAGATATGGCATACATACAATAAAGTACACAGGTCTTAAGTGTACAGCTTATTGGGTTCTTATCTGTGGATATGCCTGTGTAACCATACAGCCCCCCAGCATGCTCCTGCCCAGGGGTCCTGGTGTCCCTTCCCAGTCTCCAACCCACCCCAGTGGTAACTGCTGTTCTGATCCCTGTCACCAAGACTACCTTTGTCTATTCTTGAACTTCATATAAATTGACTCATACAGTATGTTTCCTTTTGTGTCTGGCTTCTTTCACCCAACAGAAGATCTATGAGATTCATCTATGTTGTTTTGTGTAACCATAGTTTGCTCCTTGTCTGTGCTGGGTAAGTATGTGTGAATGTGCCACAAAGTATGTATCTGTTCTATTACTGATAAATATTGGCTAACTTCTAGTTGGGGCCATGATGAACGTTCTTATGGGAACGTTCTTATGCGTGTTGTTTTATGGACACAAGCCCTGATTTCTCTAAGATAGATACCTATCATGGATTGCTGGGGTTTAGAGAGGCTTTCACAGCATGATTAGATGAGTGGGGGGACGAGGGGTAGGTCAGACAGATTTGTTTCAAGTGCCCATGTCACCACTGCTTGACCTTGGGTTGTCTACGTGCCTTTTCTGTGCCTCAGCACTCTCCATCTGTAAAATGAGGCCTAAGAAGACATCCCTCAGGTGGTCAGTGTAAGACTGCAAAGAAATAATACCTGTTAAGCACCTGGTACAGCACACTTTTCTTAGCACACTGAAGAAAATAATCATTTCTGGCTCCTTTACTCCACCACTCATGTTTCACTAGCCTCAGTCCAGCCTCCCCTCAGGAAAAGAGTACCTGCATCCTTCACCAATAAGCCAGGTAAGATGTGTAGGTGGGACCCTGCCTTCAAAGCTTGTATTACTCCCTTGTTCTAGAATGGCTTGGCCTCTATGGTGGATATGCATGGTTTGTTCTGCCCAAAACAGTATCCTCATCTTCTGGAAAGCTTCCCGTGAACCACATGGTTCTGGTGAGGACTGCTAATCATGGATCCCATTCCTGCCCCCACACCTCCAAGTCCAAGGGTTGATCACATGACACAGACCTGGCCAATCACAACCCTTCCCTAGGAGTTTCAGACAAGATCTCAGAAGAAAGAGCCCTCTCCTCTTTGCTCACAAAGTTTCCAGACAGACTCCTTGTCAGAGCTGGTCATTGATCAGTTTCTCAACAACTCCCTACCCTCTACCTACAACACAAAATAAAAAGGTCAATGAGATCAGAGTTTACACTGAGGTGGGAAGCAGAGGAAAGAGAGGGAAGGAAACAGAGCAATTGACAACCATGTCTTTGGTTCCAGGTATTCATGAGGCCAGTGGCTTTGCTAGCCTTCTGAGTAATTTGGTTACACAAGGCAATAAATCTCTCATTCTTTTGAAGCCATCTTTAGTTAGGTTTCTGTCTCTGGCTCCCAAGATAGTTCTGACAAATATACTCTGCATGAAGTGTTCAAACCAAAGGCCTTTGAGGGCCTACCTCTAATCTTTCTCAAGCTCCATCCACCTGGCCCTTCTCTTTGCACCAAACCATCACAAACCTGCTCTTTGCTTTTGAAGCCATGGCCAGTGGTCACTTGTTAAGCACACACCTGGAGTGTGCAGCCCCCGCGTGGGCTCTGGCTGCACAGAAGGCAAGTGGATGGCCTGGGCCCCCCGACCTTGAGCTTTGTACCATCCCTGCACAATTTCTCATAATTGCTCTCTGATTTATGCTCCTTTCCTTGGCATGGTATTGACAAACGGAAGATTTGATAGATTCTCTCCAGGTCATCTATTTAAGGTATCCTCAGTTAATGCAGGAAAGCAATGATGTTCGGTTTTTAAGTGATTGAACTCTACCGCATGTTATTTTTAGCAACATGCCCAAAGTCCTGAGCAGCTGCCCTGGCCTGAGTTGGGGAGTGGACCTGTTGGCCCCAGGGAGATGGATCCTGCCTGACTGCCGCCTTCCTAGGTGGTCTCAGAAAACTCTAAAATCATATTCCCAGCAGTTCTCACCAGGAGAAGGTGCATAGTGAGAGAGCGAGACACCTGAACTCTGAAGCCAAAGACCAAATAAAGTTGAGGGAAGAGGGAGGAGAGTCCTGTCCACCCCTGTTCCAGTGCCTGCAGGACCCTAATGCCCCATTAGACTAGCCACCTGACATCCCCCCGTGAGAGGGAAGCCCTGACACGAGCTGTGATAGATCACATCATGTAGCTGCAATTGGTTACATCTCCCCCTATTCACACCTTTTGCCACACAACTTTGTTGTGTGTACTGACCTGGGTGGAGTAAGATCTATCCCTTGATTCACTTTCAGCTTGTCCAATGAGATATTTGTGGGGAGACATGAAGGAGGCTGGAAGTAGTGCCTCTTAAACCTCTACCCTCACATGGGGCACATGCCCAGGCCAGACTGATGGAGGATGAGAGACATGTGGGGCCGAACCAAGTCAGCCCAGTCCTCCTAGCCAAGTCCAGCCCATCTCAGCCAATAGCCATCCCACCTCCAGAGAGGTGAGTAAATCCAGCTGAGGCCAAAAGACCCAGACAGCTGAGCCCAGCTATTTCGATGTTCACAGTTTAAAGTCACTGAGTTTGGGGGTAGTCGGTTAGGTAGCATGAATTGTGGCTAATGCATAACTAATACATAGCCGTAATGCAGAGGCTGTCAAATCACACATGTGCAGACAAGCCAGATGGGTAAGAATGGTGAACCACTGAAAGATCTGAGTTAAGGTATTTGAAGCCAAAAGGTTTTTTTTTTTAAGTTTATTTATTTTGAGAGAGAGAGGGGTGGAGGGAGAAGGGCAGAGAGTGGGAGGGAGAGAGAAAATCCCAAGCAGGCTCCACACTGCTAGCACAGAACCCGATGCAGGGCTTGAACTCAGCAACCATGATATCATGACCTGAGCCAAAACCAAGAGTCTATCACTTAACCAACTGAGCCCCAGGTGCTGCTGAAGCCAAGAGTTTTTTGAGAATTGCTTTTGAGGGTCTACAGTAACTAAAGTATTTATGTATGTACATATATAAATTGTATATGTAAAGTTAACCAATTGTTTTCAGGCTGAGGCATGTCCTTTAAGGAAAAATAAACTCAATTATGATCAACTTATTGCTATGGCAGTGAGAGCTGTTAAATCATGTGGAAAATAATTTTAGCTGTTAGTCACATATTTTCCTTGCAATGGGTGCAAACCAAAAATGTTCTTTATCATAGGATTCTGTGCTTTTTGTTTCCTTTGGTGGTTTTAACTCTTACTCCTACATTTCTAGCAGCCTCTTCTCCTCCTCAGGTACCCAGTGCCCTAAGGCACTGGAATGGGAGTGGGATTTGAGGCATATTTTTCTTCCAGAATACTTCTACTGTTAGAAGAGAGGAAAAGGAGGTACGCCTGGGTGGCTCAGTTGGTTGAGCATCTGACTCTTGATTTCAGCTCATGTCATGATCCCCAAGTTCATGAAATGGAACCCCACATCAGGCTCTGTGCTGACAGCATGGAGCCTGCCTCGGATTCTCTCTCTCCCTGTCTCTCTCTGTCCCTCCCCCACTCATGTGTGCACACATGCCCTCTCTCAAAATAAATATACATATAAAAAAAGAGAGGAAAAGGAGATCTTGGGGGACCTGAAAAGAGCTAAATGTGGCCATGGTGGCATATCCTTGAAGAGTCATATTTAATCTAATAAACCTGTGTGAAATTTGCCAGTGATTCTGGATTAATGGTCCCCTTAGGAGCCTTGCAGAAACAAACACAAGTCTTTTATGAAGGACACACGTTAAATACAGATTTCAAAGCATTCTCACAGATAAAATTGCGAAGAACATGAGTTCACAGTTTAAAAAACCAAACGCACAAGGAAACAAGCCACCATGAGCAAGCGTTCTCAGAAACAACCAACTGGAAATCAAATCACCAAAAATAAGAAGCATCATAATCTTCAGACACCCAGGACAAAAGGCTGATGTGTTTCAAGGATTGAAGGGCCACTGGAAGTATGGTGAAGCAAAGAACTACCAAAATTGACCAGTTTGCAAAAGAACTAAATAGGGCTTCCATAAACGAAGCAAATAAGTGAAATTAAAAACTCAATAAAAGAGGCAAATAGCATTGCTGGAGTGAGAATTTGTGAACTAGAAAATTGACGAGTTGACCTCACTGCCTAGGAACCTGGGTGTGTGGCATGAGGAGACTAGATCCCAGTTGCTGGAAGGACAGGGGGCAGCTGAACGGGAAGACGGGGGCGGGGTCAGCCCAGCAGCATCGCATTCCCCGAAGTGAGATGGGCAGATAGAAAAGCATTGGCCACTGTACTTTCTCTGGTAGGAAGGACTTTGTGGAATTGCGGGGACAGAGAAGCAGGTGGGGGGGGGGTGTCTGGTCTATAAGACAGAAGCCAGTATTATAATAAGCTGCATCCAAAGGACCACCCAGAGTCACACCGTGCTTTGTAAGACAGTCACAGCAGGTGTCTTGGTTATCTGCTGTATAACAAGCCACCTCAAAACTTAGGGGCTTAAGACAACAGTGATCCCTTATTTTGCTCAGGATGCCGCCATCTGGGCAGGGGTTGGTGGGGACAGCTGGCCTCTGCTCCCCATCGCATTAGCTGGGTTGCTCAACTAGAGGTGGGAGGATCACTTTCCAAGTGGCCCATATGGCTGGGGAGTTGGTGCTGGCTGTCAGCTAGGAGCCTGCTGGGTCCTCAGCTCCATATGTGTCTCTCTACCCACCGTTTGTACTTCCTCACAGCATGGTGGCCGAGTCTCCAAACAGAAGGCAGAAGTGCATGACTTTTTTACTACCTAGCCTCCGAAGCCACATGGTGTCACTTTAGCTATACTCCATTGGTCGAGATAGTCACAAAGATCTGCCCTGGTTCAAGGAGGAGGGGGAGAGGGAAGGTTCTAGAAGAGCATATGGCATGAGAGATGCTGCTCTACCATCTTCAGAAAATGGCAATGTCAAAGCAGGTGATGGCAATCCAGGGTCAGGTGATGGCTAGACACCTAGGCAGGCAGCCAACCAAGGCATCAGCACCCAACTGGGATTTGGTGGCAGGACCTCGGCCCCTGAGTCGGGGGACAGCTGATAAGAGCGCAGCCAAGCCTGGGACTTTATCAGAAGATGGTGTAACAGAGTGGTCAAGAGCAGATTCTCGAACCAGATTCCCTGCATTTGAATCCTGGCTTCACCAATTAGTAGTTTAAGATCTGGGGCAAGGAGAGTGACCCCTCTTGGCCTCGGTTTCCCCATCTGTTAAATGGGATAACAATAGAACATACCTCACAGGTTTGTTGTGAGGATTCAGCCAGTTAATAGAGGTAAGAGCTTAGAACAGTGTCTGGCCCTCAGCAAATGCTGTGTAAGGATAAGCTAATGTTGGTAAGAGACTCTTTTCACAGAAAAGCACCAGAAACCAAACAGGGAACAGAACTGCCAAATGGTGTGTATCAGAGCTCCGAAGAGAGGCAGACTTCCAGGAATGAGAACTTCTGGTAACAAGAAGGATGCCCCTGGGGGGGCGGGGGTCCCAGAGGCCTGGGAGGAGGTGGGGCCTAAGGCGGATTCTTGGTGCATGAGGGAGGTGTCCTTGGAGCGGAGACAGTGGTCTCTCAGCCCGGGGCCTGGAGGTCCTGCCGGGCTCAGAGGCAATACCAAGTTCAAACGCTATAAAATGCTCTGCAATGTTGTTCGAGCAATAAAAATAGCAAGGAGTCCTGAGGCTACTTAGAAATAGAACAACTGTTTTCTCCTTAATGAGCCGCCATACGCAGCATTTAATTAAAACTGCAAGAGCTTCCCGGGAACGTGGACCGAGGGGGCGTGCAAGGCGGGGTCACAGGCGCTTGCTTGTCAGGGCTGGGGGTGCCTCTCAGGGGCGGGGCGCAGGCGCACCCCCACCCCACTCCTTTCTGCTTTCCGGTTTCCCAGGAACCCTCCTAATGGTTTCCACCGGCTCTTCGTCGTGGTGAACAGTCACTCTCCACTGGCTTCAAGTATCTGTGGGGCAGCCTAGGGTAACTTGCTTTGCCTCTCTGAGCTTTAGTTTCCCCATCTGGAAAATAGAGATAATGAGGCATCCTTGATAGAGATACATCCTGGAAGTGCCCGAAACTCGTTTTCTTCCCTCCCCAGACTGTCGTGCTCAGGACAGTGGATGCTTTGAGGGCTGCGGGTATCGTTTTCCAAGCCACATCCTGTACGGTGCTCCTTGGAAAGGGGCTTCCAAAGTCAGGTAAGTCTGGAAACGCGGTGCTCTCCATGCACTCCTCCCCACTCGCAGGGGGCAAAAAACATGGGTATTTTAAGTGCTCCGAGAAGTTCCCGTCTGAAGAATCCTGCTTTGTTGAACCTCGCGTTCTAAAATGTCTCACCGTGGAAACACTTTTAAACTGATTTAACATGAATTTTCTTTATTTGTTTCACCCATTAGCATCATGGGGGGGGGGCAAAGGAAACACCGAGATGGTACAAATCACACGTGTAAACCTCTTCATCTCTGTCAACTGTCTTCTCATCTGAGAAACCAGGGTAAGTAACACACACCTTGCAGGTGGCTCTGAAGATTAGATGCAGTATACATAAAACACCCGCCCCACGGCCTGGCCCACGATGGGCCAGCCGGCAGTGAGCTGAAGCTGCTGTGACGTACACAGGCACACAGGTACAGGAAATGATACAGAAGGATGCGGATACCAAAGGTGAGAAATGAGGCAGGGCCTTGGCCAAAGAGGGTGAGACCAGCACAGGCTGACTGGGGCTGAGCCCAGGGGTCCTTAAATCTCCTAGACCAACCCACGGATTGTTCCCAGCACCAGGGGCAGAGCGGGGCCTGCAGGAGAGGGATGCGTGGCCTTGGCAAGGGCCTGGCAGACCACTGGGCACAGGGGCAGGTAAGGAAGTCATTTATTAACTATATTTATTGAGCACCTACCACCTGCCCGGCACTCTTAGCCACAGGGGAAACATCAGTGAACCAAAGTCCCTGCCCTCGTGGAAGTTACACTGTCAACACATTTTCTTAAAATTAGTAATTCATTAGGTGAGAATAAGTGCAAAAATAAATAAATAAATAAGCCGAGTAAAGGGGTAGATAATGATGATGGGTGGGTGTTACTTCTAATAGGATGGTCAGGGAGAGCCTCTCAGAGGAGGTGATATGAGCAGAAAGTGAAGACAGGAAGGTGACTGCAGGTTCTCTGAGTCATTTCCTCCTCCTCCAACTCCTCCTCCTCCTCCTCCTCCTCCTCCTCCTCCTTAATGAGATCTATCTCTAAGGCCCCACAGACCTCCTCACCTGCTGAGCTAAGCAAGACCGGTTCAGGAACAGGCCTTCCTGGGGTGCAGTTCCAGAACTTGCCACAAGGTGGAGGTAGTGACTCTAACCCGGTCCAGGGGCCTAGAGTCTGTTGAGGAATCCAGAAGACCCTTGAATTCAAGGCTCCCGCCCCTAGAATCCTATCAAGGTTGAGAATAATCTCTGGCTGTCTGCAGCCACAGGCACCCCATATAATCTGAGGTGGTAAACACCTCCCACGGTGTGGTGGGGGCCTTTGGCCATCTGCCACCCGGTGTCTGGGAGGCTTGGGACTGGGGGAGGGAGAGAGAGTGAGAGCCCCACAGAACTTTCAGGGAGGCTGAGGGAGGGAGGGGTGCACAGCCCCCCAGCACAAGATCCAGGGGTCCCAGGGCTGAGACTGGCACCACCCAGAGAGCAGTTCCAGCCAGGACTTCTTCTCATGATGGGGGATGGCTGTGGAGGTTTAAGACATCCATCTGCCTCTGGCTGAGGGGCAAGGCAGGTGAGGAAGCGGGAAGTGGAGAGAGAATTGGCTATAAAAGCTGAGTCCTGAGTTCAGTACAGTCAGGCTTCGGGGAGTAACAACCACGCGTGTGCGGTTTATGGCTGGCTAGTTGCTCCTATAAATTCATCTGAGCATTGGGAGAGGCGGCTGTGAGCTTGCTGGTTGCCTGCCACGATTTGGGGTGAAGGGGACCCAATCAGAGCCCCCAGCCCTGTTTTCCCTTGGGAAGTAGCTACAGGACGGTCCTTGGTGGCAGAACCGCCAAGACCCCCTGTTTGGGGTCTTCCCCAAGCTCCCACTGGAAAGGTGGCTTGCTCCCCTTGGCAGCCAGGACCTACTTCCACCCCCCCCTCTCTGAGAGGATTGATTGCCTTCCCAGACTCATTCCAGGGAGTCAGAGTTGCAGGATTTCCACTTTACCTGGCATTTTGCTCCCCAGTAACGTGAACAGATGCTGCAGGGCTCTCTGTGAGGATCCCCAGGTAAGGAGGGTAGATTCTCCCCAGTGAGGTTCTTTGCTTTCCTCTGGGAGGAGAAATCCATTTCGCACTGCTCTGTGATTTCACTAACCTTTAAATGCACGGGCTGAGGGCTCAGGTGTACCTCCACCTGTTCCCCGCCTCTCATCTTCTGGAAGAGGGGCAAATAATACTTAGCTGGCAGGGTCATTTGGTCAACTTAATAAGACAATATGTCTAAATGGCACCTGGCACCTCATCAGGACTCAACGAATAATAATTACATTGATGTCTGCAGAGGACGAGGTACACCTTCTTATCTATGATCTTGTTTATTCCACCAAACAACCCTGTTTGGCACCTTCCGCTTTTTTTTTTTTCTTATTTCATAAATTTTTTTTTTTTCCACAAGGAACATCTGAGAACGTTCTCATCATAACAAAATCGAGCATCATAATTCGGAGTAAAATACAAATGTTGCTCCTTACTACCCCCTCGGCGTATACCCTACCCCATCCTTCCACATACAACATATTCCCCAGAGGTAACTACTGGCATAAGTTTGGTGTTCATGTTCCCAGACTTCAAATATATATACTTTTTTAGTGTTTATTTTTTTATTTTGAGAGAGAGTGTGCACATGAGCAGGAGAGGAGCAGAGAGAGAGAGAGAGAGAGAGAGAGAGAGAGAATCCCAAGCAGGCTCCACACGCTCAGCACAGAGCCTGACACAGGGCTCGAACCCATGAACCGTGAGATCATGACCTGAGCCGAAACCAAGAGTCAGATGCGCAACTGACTGAGCCACCCAGGTGCCCCTATATACTTTTTTTTTTTTTTAAAGCAATACACTCTTTGGAGCTGTAAAATTCAGTTCCACGTTGGGTAGCATTAGATGAAGATTACCCTTCGAGTAAACTGGAGAATGTGCACACCCACAGCTGTTTCTTCCAGGCAGCATTTAGTTTCATATCAACCCTCGATGTGCCAATTGCAAATGAGCTTCTTAAAACAGGCCTTCAGAAGGTGGTCTGGCAATACTATGTAAGTAATTACCGGTAAGATCTAGGTGTGTATGTGTATTCTCTGACTCACTTGTCTACCAAATGGCCACAACCTCTGTTCCAAGTTTGGATCGGGGGATAAGGCTACATATCCCAGGGACGTGGTTCTTTGGGCCACTTTCTTTTGAAATGAGGAGCCAAGCACAGAGGATGTGTCTGGCTGCATAGAGGTTGGGTCAAGCCTAATTCTGGGTTCTGAGCTCTGTTTGGGCAGGGACAACAGTGTCCCGTGGACTCCGGGGAACCTGTATGGCTGGAAGTGGGCCACCCAGTCCCCACCTGCTGTCCCCCAAGCTGTCCTGGGGCCTGGAAGCACAGAACCTGCTGAGCCGCAGAGTGTCCACGAGTGCTCTTCCCAGGCTCCACACTCTGTATGTTCTTTCACCCACTCCGCAGGCCAGCTGTAGGAGCCGGGTGTGCTGACCAGGGTCCCCCTTCTGTTGATGGAGACACTGAGCTTCGAGACGGAACACACCCAAGAACATACAACTAGAAAGTGGCAGCACTGGAACTGCAGCCAGCTGCCACGGGGGGGACTCACTCATACTTGTATACAAGTAACATGGGAGTACGTTCAGATTGTATGTGAAATAAACATGAAACTCTTTTCGGGCCCCAGAAGTCACCTCCCTCCATAGCTGACCGCCCTTATGTGTCAAGTTGTGTCCTTCACACACACGCACACAGTTGTGTCCTTTTCACACACACACACACACACACACACACACACACTTGCTATTATAAAAATATAAAAGAGATTACACTATAAAAAATATTGCTATGACCTTTCTTTACATAGCAATGTGTTTCCACATTCATGTATTTGGACCTATTGCCTTTATAAAAAATTTTTTTTAACATGTATTTATTTTTGAGAGACAGAGACAGAGCATGAGCAGGGGAGGGGCAGAAAGAGAGGGAGACACAGAATCCGAAGCAGGCTCCAGGCTCCCAGCTGTCAGCACAGAGCCTGACGCAGGGCCCGAACTCACGAACCGTGAGATCCCGACTTGAGCCGAAGTTGGACACCTAACCGACTGAGCTACACAGGTGCCCCAGATACCATTTCTCTCTGCCAGAGCCTGAGATTCCTCCTGGCCCAGCTCCTTGGCTGTCAGCAACCTGCAGCCCACTGCCTGCCATGGCAGATAAAGTGTTATGTCATGTCTAGGGCTGCTTTGAAGCCGCAACAGCAGAGTTAATTGATTGAGACAGAGGTCACATGGCTCGCAAGACCTAAATTATTTACTGTGTGACTCTTCAGGATGGTTTACCAAGCAATCCCTGCCCTTGATCTTATGATCAATCTTATGATTGATCCTATGATCAATCGCTCCTCCCTGGGAATGAAGGAGGTGGTCCTTGACCCCTTGTCCTGGTGGTCAGGGTGACCCAAAGCCTCTCACGTGCTCCGCCGTGACCTGGCCTCTGGCCAGGGACTGTGCCCCACTGCCGGATGGTTACACACAAGCAGGAACACAGCCTGCAACAAGGACAGCCAGTCAGCCAGCCAAAGGTATGACCCTACCCCATTCACAGCAAGGTGAGAGAGTTCTCCTGGAGGCAGCACTGGTGAGGGTGGAGGTGTGTGGGGGAGGGCAGACAGACAGGGTTCTTTCTGGAACAGTATCTGCCAGACTGCAGAGGGCTCATGTATCAGCAGCCATGGGCAGCCGGGCCATGCCGGCTTTGGCCTCAGGCAGAGGGTGGGTGTGGAGGGAGAGATGGAAGGAAGGCTGGTAGCATCTCAGGCAACTCTGGAAACTGAGATCAAGAGCTCTTGGACGCCACTCCTCCAGGGAGCCTTCCCCCTCAGGGGTCAAAACATCACACGGTCGGACTGTGTACCTCATTCTTGCCACTCTCAGTCATCCCTGGGACTCCACCATACCTCCTCTTCTACCCCTGCCCTGCACTGCTCTTGGGGTAAGCATGAGGTAATGCCTTAGAAACTTCTAGTCTCACGGAAGCTGCTTTTTTCAAGGTCATCATTGACCTCCATGTGTCTGCATCCCACTGGTTAGTCACCTGTATCCTCATTTTACTGAGTCTCCCAACATCCTTCGACATCTGCTTTGATACCCACTTGCTGTCCGCTCTGTTCCTGGAATATTCGTCTCCCAGCTGGTCCCATGGCTGGATTCTTCTCATCATTCCTGACCCAGGTCAAAACGCATCTTCTCAGCAAAGTCTTCCTTGTTCCTCAGCTCCCGATGACCTCCACCCTGCACCATATCACACTCATGATTGCTTCAGAGCTTATTTATTTATCACTACTTGAAATTACATAGTTTACTGACGTGTCAAGAGATTAAGCCAAGGTTCTGGAGCCTGACTACCTGGGCACAAATCTCAGCTCTGCCATTTCTAGCTGTGAGACCTCTGACAGCCTATGGTCTCCCTATGCCTCAGTTTCCACATCTGTGAAATGGAGGTGATAGAAATCAGTTGCATGAGCCAAATCCGACCCGCTGCCTGGTTTTGATCAACCAGCAAGTTAAGATTGGCTTTATGTTTTTAAATGGTTGGGAAAAAAAAAATCAAAAGAGGGATATTTTGTGACCTGTGAAAATTACATGAAATAAAAAGTTTCAGTGTTCACAAGCAGAGTTTTATGGAACATAGTTTTGCCCAGTGACTTACGTATTGTCCACGACTTCCTTACTGCTATGGAAGAGTTGAGCAGTTGTGACAGAGTGTGTGGCCTGCAAAGCCTAAACTATTAAAGCTTGAAATATTGGGGCGCCTGGGTGGCTCAGTCGGTTAAGCGTCCAACCCTTGATTTCGGCTCAGGTCATGATCTCACAGTTTCATGAGTTCAAGCCCCACGTCAGGCTCTGTGCTGACCCTGCAGAGCCTGCTTGGGAATCTCTGTCTCCCTCTCTCTCTGCCCCTCCCTTGCTCATGCTCTCTCTATCTCTCTCAAATAAATAAACTTCAAAAATTATGAAAAAAATGCAAATGTCCTTTTAAAGAAACAGTTTTGGGGTTCCTGGGTGGCTCAGTTGGTTAAGCGTCCAACTCTTGATTTCTGCTCAGGTCATGATCTCACACTTCATGAGATCAAACCCCACATTGGGCTCTGCACTGACAGCACGGAGCCTTGTTGGGATTCTCTCTCTTCCTCTCTCTGTGTCCCTCTTCCACTCATGCTTACTCTCTCTCAAAATAAATAAGTAAACAAGAAAAAAACTTAAGATATTTCCTATCTGGTTCTCTATAGGAAATGTTTGCTGACCTCTGGTATGAATGTCTGCCATCTAGGGTTGATCTAAGCGACTTAACATACGTAGAAGTCTTAGAATAGTGCCTGACGCAGGCACACAGGTGGAACTGTAGATGGACATCAGCCACATGCAAGTATCAGCTATTAGCTATCTGCCTTCCCTCTGTCATCCTGTCCGGTAGAATTTCCTCCAGTGATGGAAATGTCTCTGTCCTTCCTGCCCAGCGAGGTAGCCACGAGTCACATATGACCATTGAGCATTTGAAGTGTGGCTGGTATGACTCAGGAATTCCATTTTTAATCCTAGTTAATTAAAACGAATTAAAAACATTTTCTTAAGTCTAGTTATTTTGAGACAGAGAGAGGGAGCGCGTGTGCACCAGCTGGGGAGGGGCAGAGAGAAAAGGAGAGAGAGCGAATCTGAAGCAGGCTCTGCACTGTCAGCGCAGAGCCTGCTTGTGGGACTTGAACTCACGAACTACGAGATCATGGCTTGAGCCGAAACCGAGAGTGGAACGCTCAACCAACTGAGCCACCGAGGCGTCCCTAACCAATTTCTATCTTTACTTAAAATGCCACGTGCAGCCGGTGCCTCCCATATTGGACAGCACCGCTGGAAAGCAAAGCCCCTTGAGAAAGTGCTTGCCTGGCGTATGGGGAGTGCTCTGTAAACTTGGACTCTACTTGGTTCTCCCCTCTTCTCTTTCCCCAGCCTTCCTCTGTCCTCATGGGCCTGTGCTTTTCCTTCACCGTTTGTCCCACTTTCTCTCCTTGGGACATGTCTTCCCTCTCCCCGCCGGCCTTCCCATCCATACCCTGCCCAGGCCCCACAGGCCCCTCCTCAGTGCCCATTGGCATCCACGCCTCGTCCTCGGCCAACTTAACTGCCGCTGTAAATCAGCCCCGATAATTCGCCATCTGGTCCCGGCCCTTAGCAGAGAGTGGAGAATCCAGGCCAGGTGGATTCCGGCTGGAGGTGGGTCGGGAAACCAGGCCTCCCACGTGTAGCCAGGGACACTCCATCATCTCCGAGGCTGGCGTGGATATCACATGACACCTGCTGCCAGGAGTCCATGCCAGGCCTGAGGGGTGCTGCCAATCACGGAGGACCCCGGGGGCCTGCAGGGTGGAGAGCAGAGTGGCTGGGAGGCTGGCGGCAGGTGCCTCGGATGGGTGGCAGATGGATGGTGTGGAGAGAGCGGCGAGGAGCTGGCTACTGGGCAGGGTCCTGGCGTGTTGTCTTCTGTACTCAAGGGGCTCGTTACCATCGCTGCAGCTGTGGGCCCTTGTCAGCTTCAGGAAAGGGCATCGGGGAAGGGTGTGGAAGAGTGGAGTTCCCATCGGGTGCCAGCTGGTGCCCCGCCATCTTGCAGTCGCCAGTCCTCCCCTCCCACAGAGGCCATTGGCACCAGGGCACTGCCACCGCTCCGGCAAGGCTGGACGAAGCAGGAGAGACTTGGGTCCCCGCAGAAGGCACCGGGTTAGAAGCTAGTGAGGGGACCTCGGCTTAGAGCTCAGCGGGGACGTTTAAATCATTTCTGACTCTTAGTATATACTGAACCCTCCCGATCTTTTTGGGAAAGAGCAAGTGTAATGACTCAGGAACCCTGACCTCCAGGCCTGGCTCAGCTTCCCAGAGCCACCAGCTGCATGTTGTGGGACAAGTACCTGCCTTCATCTGGAAAACGAAGAGGTTGGACTGGATGGATCACTCTTCATTGAATGGAGGGCTGGTGTCGAGAAATGTGGGCGTGGGCACTTTGGGTTGTCCCAGTGACTAGGAGGTATGCTGGGCATGAGCAGGGGGAGGGGCAGGGATGCCAACATCCTCCAAAGAGCGATTGTTTGACCCGAGAAAAACAATCCCGTCACGATGCTGGTAGCATCCTGCTGAGATCACAGCTTCTAAGCCCTGCAGCTAGGACATCCTACTTGCCTAGAGTAGCCGCTATGAGTGCTCTACCATGTGTCCCTGACCTTGACCATTTCACCCATTCCTGATTAACTCTCAGCTGGCATTTCCATGCCTGAGGATGTTCTCTGACTGGAGAGTTAACAGGCCCTGGGAGCTGCCCTCACCAATACCCGACTAACTCCTAGGGACTCTAGACTTAACTGAAGCCGCGGGATGGATGAGGGCTGGGTCTGGGTGTACAGACAGCAGGAACCCCATGCTGCCCAGTGTCCTGGTGTCCCGTGCAGACACACGGACAGCTATGGGAGACCCAGATTCCATTTCTCTCACTGGCACCCTTTTCGAGGCTCATCACTGGGTACAGTCACCCAGTGGCCAGAAAAGGAGGACAAATACATCAAGGTACACCCTTCTCATTAAGGCCAGTGCTCAGTTATTGATAAAACCAGATGATGCTCTCTTCATCTGCACCAGGGGCTGCTTCTTTCAAAGGGAGATAAGGGTGGAGAGAGAAAATGGAGTGGCTCATGGTGATTTTCCATCCCTCCTCAATATTCACCCTACTTTGTCCCAAAGACCAGGGCCACTCGGGTGGCCGTGAGTTAGGAAGGAAGTGTGTGGTCGGGGCAGGGGAAGAAGCCGGCTGCTCCACAAAGAAGAAGAAAATGAGATCGTGTCTGTGTGTCAGACAGCACAGGCTGGCTTCTCCAGCCCTCATCCCAGCCCCTTTGCTTCCACCCAACACTGTCACCTAAGCGATGACCATTCTAGCTGGCAGGTTGCGGTAGATATGCGCTGGAGGGCTTTTGGGTACAGCTTTTGCTGACCTGATAAAGATGCTGCCCCTTTCCCCTCCACCATGATTCTGCCTTTTTCCTGCCGGCAATGCAAATATGATGGCTGGAACTGCAGCAGCCATATTGTGCTCAGAAGGCAAAGACGAAGAAAATCTCAGACTTCCCTGCTGACATCCTTGACACCCTTGAACCTGTAACGGTAGCTGCATCCCTCTGGAGCCTTAACACGAGTGAAAAAAACCTCTCTTTTCCCCACATTTCACAACTCCGTCGTGTCAGATCCGTTGTGTGCTGGGCCTCTCAGCCCAACTTTGCATTGAGGCCATTGCTGGGGGCATCGGCTACTACGGCTTCCTCTGGCAACACCTCTCCTGGGCTGTTCAGCCTCTCCCCTGACCTCGGTAGTGGTTGCTGGCAGGAACCTGCTCGGCCACACAGACCTGGGCACAACCCCAGAAGTGCAAGGTTGTCAACACCCCCAACGGCATGAAGCGGCCCCACAGTGAGCAGGAACAACAGGATAATGGTTCCTCCTTCCCACCGCCCCCCCCCCCCATGTTGAGTAAATGTTTCCAGAGCAGTCTCCCAGCACCTAGTGCTGGTAAGTCACACTTGCATCAGCTTGCTGTCCTTATTCCATTCTTCCCTCCCCTGTATTTCTGTTCCTCCCCCAAATACACTACCCATAGCCAAGACCCTGTTTCAGACTTTGTCTATTTGGGGGGGAGACCAGGTAAGACACTTTAGATGGCTGGGTGACTGTGGACAGTCTGCTCACCCTCTCTGGGCCTTAGTCTTCCCCCTGCACAGTGCAGAGATACTGGGCCACATGTGCTCTGGGGTCCCGCCCTCTGTGCACCCCCAGGGCCCCTTCATAGCAGTGTGTCAGCTCCAGCTGAACTCTCCCCCAAAGCAGGGCCCACGACCGCCTCAGCCCGTCTGTGGGGGACCCAGTCCGGCATCATACCCAGTCAGTGGAGGCGGAGGAGAACAGCCAGAAGAAAGCGTTAATGACAAAGTGAAGCAAACCAGAAAGAAAGCCCCAGGCTCAAAGCTCAATCATGTGAAGGGAGAGAGGGTGGAGGTTGCTAGGCGGGCACTGAGCCCATTAATAAGAATGAGCGGGAATGGTGTGCGCCAGCCGAGGGCAGAGGTCAAGCACGCAGCCTGCTGCTAATTAGCTGCAGTGGCTTTGGTCACAGGTCACTGAGAGCAGAAAACACGGGGTCCTGCCTGGTCATTGCTGCAGGAGCTGGGGGAGAGGGGAGGGGAAGCAGAAGATGGGTGGGGGCTGGTGAACAGGCCGGAGGCACAGGCTGGGGTCCATGGCTTGCACTGAGCTGTCAGATCCTTTGAAAGTGATCCCAGATCTCAAGCTCTGCTCCTGTGGGCTGGTCAGGGGCAGTTCAACAAACCTTCCCTGAGCACCTGCCTCTACCAGGCTCGGAGGGAAGGGGACACAGTGTCTGACTTCACAGAGGCCTCTGTCCAGTGTGGAAGGAGCTTCCAGATGGGGTGAACACAACCTAGGGAGCACTCCCCGGGAGTTGAAGTGTCAGGAAAGGTTTCCAGAAAGAAGCATCTTCTTTGTTGAAATCTAGGGGAGGGGAGGGTGGAAAGCGATCGAAGTAAGCCAAACGGGGTAACTGTGGGGGTGGGGAGAAAGACTGCCTGGCAGAGGGAAGTGTGTGTGCAAAGGCCAGAAGGGAAGGCAGCAGGGCAGGATCAAGAGCCACAGTCCTTCTGGACTGGTCCCTCGGCCCGTGGCAACAAGCCACTGCTCACTGGGACATGTACCTCTGGAGGGCTCCCCTGCGGAGGAGCTCTCTCCTTTTGTGGCTCTCACCTCTTCCCCGGGGCCTTCAGAGTAGTAGAACTGAGTGGCTCAGGGTATGGCCAAAGCTGGTTGTCTGGACCCTGGGCCTCCAGCTTAGAATTCCGTTCTGCCATCTCAAGATGGAACGAGAAGGGAAACTGTTCAGTCACCATTCCAGGGGTCAGGTGGGAATGAAGGGATGTCATTCGTGTATTTATTCGACAACCACTAAAGGCCTACTCTTTGACAGTCTCCCTCCTGGATGCAAAGCCACAAAAGCAAGTAAGTCTCATCAGCTCCCTGCCCTCCCTGAGCCCCCAGCAGTATAGAGATAGATCCATACACGAATAATTACAGAAAACCTCAAATGATGGTCTCTTGAGCAAGACAGAAGTTCGTTTCTGCCTCATGATCAATAGGCAGAAGTAGGCAGCCCAGGGCTAGTATGGCAGCACTGTATGAATCTGAGACACATCCCTTTATCTTGTGGCTTCACCCTCCTCAGCACATAGTATCTTCGGTGTGATTCCGTATGGCTGCTAGAGCTCCAGCCATCTCATCCACATTCCTGCCAGCAAAGTAGAGGAAACAAGAAAGAGAAGGGCACTCCTCCCTTTAAGGACGCTTCCAAAGAGTTGTCTAGGCTGCTGTAGCTTGTGTCCTATTGGCCGGAATTTAGTCAAATGGCCACACCTACTTGCAGAGAGGATGGGAATATAGATGTTCTTCCAGGAGTCCATGTACCCAGCAAAAACTTGAGGATCCCATCCCAAAGGATGATGGAGGATAGTGAAATTGAGGACACCTTGGAGTCCGGTACAAATCAGAGTCCTTCCTGGCCAAAGATGGCAGAATTCTAGGCTAGGAATTTGCACCCTCACGTCTGATTCAGGTCAAGGAGACTTTGCTACGTGTCTTCCAGCACAGAATCTCAGATGGTTGTTAGGCACTAGGAAACTGGATCCTTGCGGGCTCGAGATCCAAAAGCAGACTCCCCTGCCCCATCGGCCTTCTCTCTTTTTCCTTCTCAAGTGTCACTTTCCCAGTGAGGCTTTTGCATTCCCAACTCCTCAGCCTCTGCTTCCCAGAGGCCCCCAGCCAGGGCTTGCCGCAGACGCTGTCCAGGATGGCTTTTATCTGCTCGATGCCACTCCTGCCTCCAGCTGCCGGCCGGAGTCCCAGACAGTCCTGGACCAGCTCCTGGCACCTTGTCCTGTGCCGGGCGCCTCTTCCTTCCTTCCCAGGGCTTCTCTGACGCCCAGCATTGTGATCCAACTGACGTGAGTTGGCTCCTGGGTGAGTCACAGATGGAAACGGGACCAGGTGAGCCATCGCACAAAGGAAAGTTTACGTGCAGCAAATAAGGAGATCACGGGGAATAACTTCCAGAGTCCAACTACTCCAGGCACCAGTGTAGATGGCTTCTTTCTGTTTAGGGTTAGGATGGATTTTTAGATAGGGGAAGCCTGTGTAGAGGCAGGCAGGAGGTTGCTCATGCACCTTGAGAAAACATGCCTTTAGGGGCGCCTGGGTGGCTCAGTTGGTTAAGCTTCCGACTTCGGCTCAGGTCATGATCTCACGGTTCGTGGGTTCGAGCCCCACATCCGGCTCTGTGCAGACACGCTTGGTGTCTGGAGCCTGCTTCTGATTCTGTGTCTTTCTCTCTCTCTGCCCTCCCCTGCTCACGCTCTGTCTCTCTCGAAAATAAAATAAAATAAAATAAAATAAAATATTAAAAAAAAGAAGAAAACATGCCTTTAAACACATTGTATGTTATGTAAATGAGGCTTGGGCTCCTCCTTGGGCGGAGACTTTAGTATTATAATGAGGTAAGGGTAACTATTGGGCACTCCACGGGTCACGCCACAGCCCATCTGCGCAGGCGTGAGTTGGGGTTTGAGTTCAAACTGGTCTGGGTGGTCCTGCCCCCAGAGCTGTTACTCCAAGGCACTGGTTGTTCCTGGAGGGATAGTTGGGGTTTCCATCACGGGATGTTATACTTGTTGGGTCTTTTGCCCGAGCTAAGAGATAAGATTGAAAGCGGAGTTTAAGGAAACAATGTGGGACAAAGGTCAGTGAGCACAAGCAGGTGGACAGCAAAGGTCAGGTCTTAGGGTCTAGCCGGTGACAGCATGGGTGTGCTGTGGGCACTTGCTCAGTGTTCAGGTGCCCACAACCAGGAAGTGTGGAGCACCTTTGGCCAAGAACTGGGGCAGCAATGGATACTTTTTCTCCCTTTCATAATCCCTGGGTGTACAGGGCTAAGACACGTTGTTCCACAAAGTGCCTGAGACGTCCCGCGGGGTTCACGCACCGGTTACTTGCAGGGCTGGCCCGTCCCACCTGCAAACTTGATCTGGCTTTCCCTGTTCAAGTTCCGTGTCCCCTTCTCCCTTCGTCCTGCTCACAGGGACCACAGAGCTGCCTGCTGGCAGGCCACCCTTTCACACTGCTGTCCAGCAACTGGGCCTGGACACAGGATGTACACGGAGGCTGTGCTCTCTCTCTCTCTCTCTCCCTGTTCTACTTCCCCTCACAGGTCAGGAACTGCCCAAGGAGCACTTGACCAGAGTTCAGAAACCCGGGTTCAAATCCTGGTCCCGTCACATTGCAGCTGTGAGTCCTTGGGCTTAACCTCCCCGTGCTCCCACTGTCTGGTCTGTGATGCAGCAAGTAAGTGTGCTTACACACTGGCTGTGTGTTGCACATCCTCAGGGCACACCTTCATGATACCCCTGGAGTTCGGCAACATGAGGCCCTGATCCACACAGGGTAAAGTGAGTAGTGGATGCTTCTAACACACTGCTTGACATGCAGTAGCGGGTGAATGGAATATATGTCCCTTTCTCCTGTCATTAATGTGGCGATCCCCAAACCTCAAAGGACCTGTCTTTCTCGTGGGACAGAATTGCTAAGACTGTGCCTCCCTTATAGGAGAGAGAGCTCTCAGAGGGCCGGGCTGTGTCCGCCCCCAGTGTCTAGGAGCTCCTCCAGTAACCTAACTTTCTGAGAGCATTAATACAGTGAGTTCCCTGAGGGCAGGGCTGCGTCTCCCCCTCAGACTGGGGCTCCTTAAGCACAGGTATTGGGAGTTTCTCTTTTCCTAGCTCCAGCTCGGCAGCTGTCTCTCCTCCGGGTCCTCCACCCCTTCCTGGCACTGCTCCAGTCTCCCTTCTGTTCCAGAAATGGCTGTTCTCTTCCAGGCAAGCATGCTGTCTCCCAGTCTCTGTCTCCCCTGTTTTGACTGAATCGGTCCCCTGCGCATCCCAGTCTCCCGCTGTCGCCTTCCCTCCCGCCAGTGTGTATGAGGATGAACATGCTGCATTATGCCAGCTGAGCTTACCCTTTGGTGATTAAAAGGAACCTCATGCTGCAAGCAGAGTAATCCTAATTACAAACTGGAAACCACTGCTTTTTACCAAGAGACAAACGGGGACATTCTGTGCCTTTTCCAGGCACAGCGGGAGGTGCGCCGAGCTGGCACGGGCTTCGAGGGAGCTGGGTGGTGGAGCTCCACAGAGAAGCTGCCTGGTCCCCTCTGGTTTATCCCTTCCCCCATGAGGGGGAAAGAGACTGACCATAGCACAGAGGGAATGAAATCCCTTCACAGGCCAAGTTCATTGACAGGCATCAGTGGCCCAGAACCACAACCCTCTCCCCTGGGAAAACACAGAGGCTGCTGCACCCCCACCCCAGTCCGAGCCAAGGACTCCCTCCTTTCCGTCACAAGGGAAGCCAGAGCTTCTGATAGTCAGCGAGGGGCCTGCAGTTTTCCAAGACACAGCTCCATTTTTTTTCTAGTCATTTCCTCCTTCTCCCCTCCCTCGTTCCCTATTCCCCTCCTCCCCTACATCAGTCATCAGACACAAACTTGGTGACATGGCATAGCCCTGGGGATACACAGTCAATAAGGGAGATGGGACCTCGCCATGGAGCTTTTATTCTAATAGAAGAGACACTAGCAAACAAATGATTCTAGAAAATAGTAGCTAATATGAGTGTGATGGTGTTACAAGGCAAGAATACAGGGTGTCTTACCTAATCCGGGGTTAAAGTCCTACATAACAAAGCTCGACGTTATTATTTGTCAGGAGTTGTCCCAATTCATCCACTCATCCACTCATTCATTCATTCGCTACTTACAAAGCACCCACAATGTGCCAAGTCCGGTTGCCGGGGTGGGAAGGAAGCCCACAGCACCCCTTTCTCTCTGCTCATGGAGCTAACTTTCCAGACGGGAGACAGATAATGAACAGTTCAGACAGTGATGGTTACAGTAACACCTAGCACCAGGCCTTGTGCTGTCTTTCAGACACTTCATAGACTACTCCTTATTCTGAGAGGCATTGTTACTCCTAATCTACAGGTGAGGCCACTGGGGTTTCCTTAAGGCCACAGACTCTTTTGAATCTCTGTGCTGCCCAGAGTGCTAGAAATAAAGGCAGTGTGAATTCTGGGAGGTCAAAAAGAAGTCTAACCCTTCCCTGGGAGTCACTGTGGACCTGCTGGTTCATGGTCTGCCTTCCCGGTGACACCGTCCCCTCGGGTGCCGCCTGACAAGTCGTTGTCAGATGGATGAAGAAGGCCAGTCTGATCTGCAGGCCCGTGCAGCTGCCCACGCTGACAGGCATTTCCAGGCTCAGTAGAGCCCCACTTTTTTCCTTGATAGCGACAGTTTTCTCAAGGCCTTCGGGGGGGAAACCATTTTAAATGTGATGATTGCCTTTTACATATGTCTATTGACTTTTCTCCACGTTCCATTGGCATTTTCCAATACTTGGCTAACACAACAGCCCGGTTACAGCAATTCCAAGCAAACGAGGACATGCATATTCATTGTTACTGCTCCAATCCAGGAGGGCTCAACTTTGGGGACCAGCCTCACTTTGGGGGTGGGACATGGGTCCCTTCCTTCTGCCTGCTGCCCCCCTCTCTGCCCCATGCCTTGCAGTAAGTAACTCCCCAATCAGGGTTGGGGGAGGAACGACATACACACGATTCAACTCAGGGGTGTCTGTGGTGCTGTTGAAGGCCAAGGTGGGGCAGGGGCGGGACAGGTGAGGCAGTTGAGTTAGGGGAGGTCTTTGTCTCATCCTTGAGCTGAAATTGCCCAAGGTCAGGCCTGACAACGTGTTCTGTATTGGGACCGGGGGAAGTGCATGGATTGGTACCGTGGAGGCTCATCTGCAAGCTGAGAACCAGGGGGAGTGGGGACACAGCCCAGTGTGGCAGGTGCGCACTTCAGATCTTTAACGACATACCCCCTTGGGTCTTTCTGGTTTGTTTGTTTTTTTTAGTTTATTTCTTCATTTTGGTAGAGACAGAGTGACTGTGTGCGTGCATGAGTGGGGGAGGGGCAGAGAGAGAGGGAGACAGAAAATTCCAAGCAGGTTCCACACTGTCAGCATGGATCCCAAAGTGGGGCTCGAACTCATGAACCACAAGATCATGCCCTGAGCCGAAATCAAGAGGCAGCTGCCCAACCCATTGAGCCACCCAGGTGCCCCTCCCTGTTTTGATTTCTGAGCTGGAGGTGAGGATCCCTGTCCTCTCCTGCCATCTGGAAGGTTGGGGCGGGCATACTGAACACAGTCAATGCCCCACCCACACCCCCTCTGGTGCACACCAGCCACCTTCCAAATGCCTGCGGGTGCTTTTGAGTTTCTTGGTTGAGGGCTTTCCTTGGCCTCTGGAGCCTTCTCTGTGGCAAACTAGAGGAGCTGGGGCATGAACGTGCCAGGAGCAGCTTAACCCACGTTTGATGGAAACAGGTACATAAGTTCAAGGTGCACTGACTCCTCCTGCTCCTCCAGCTGGTAATCGGCTCTCCGTGCACGTGGCATTGGCTTCCTTACCTTCCCTACCCCACGGCCCCTCTCCTCTTCCTGTGTTTCCTGGGATCTGCTGCTCAACTATTTGCACTCAAGTCCTTTGCTCAGGCGTGTGCAGGGTGAACCCGAATGAAGACAGTGGCGTCGTTAGGTGTGGTGGATTCAGATGCCTTAGACTTAGAACTTGGGCCAGTGACTTAACCTCACTTGTAAAATGGATAATGACAGACCCAACCTCATAGAATTGTCTGAAGATTGGATGAAGGATGACATAGAAAGCTTTATAATAGGGGGTGCCTGGGCGGCTCAGTCAATTAAGCATCCGACTCTTGATCTGGGCTCAGGTCACAATCTCACAATTTGTGAGTTTGAGCCCCGGGCTCTGCCTGGGAGCCTGCTTGGGATTCTGTCTCTCCTTCTCTCTGCCCCTCCCCCACGTGTGCACATGAGCTCTCTCTCTCTCTCTCTCTCTCAAAATAAATAAATAAACAAAAAAAAAAATAGAAAGTTTTTCAATAGTACCTGGCTTGTGGCAAATGCTTAAATGTTATGAAACCATGAGCTCCACAAGGTCATGGGCATTTCCAGCCTCACACTGCGTGTGCAATTAACTGTTGTGAGTTGGGGCTCTGGTTCCCAGCCTGGCCTGGTACCTCTCCCCACAGTGCACTGTGCCTTTCCTAAAATTGACAACTGTTGCCAGGCAGGGGAGCCCGAGTCAATCCCCGGGTGTCGCCATCCTCTAAAGACACATGACCAGGCTACGGAGGTCAGACCTGGGGGTGACATTTTCATCTTAAATGAGGCCTATTCTCTGGCTTCCCTTCCCTTCACCCTGGGCAGGGGTGACCGTAAGAGACCCACGGCAGCTTCTCTTAGGACTGCAATTTTTAATTAGACTCTGCTCTTTGAAAAGACTAAAATGTTACACAAATGTGAGTTGTTAATAAAAACAATTAATCTTGCTGGGCAAGGAGGGCCTCTCCCTTCTCCTTGATGGAGGCAGTGTAATAGAAAATAAAAAGGAAGGAGACCAGGAGTGTAGTCCCAGCCTGTTACTAAATCACTCAGTGACCTTGAACAAACCACATCATTTTGGGGGGGGGGGGGGCCCTCAGCATGCTCTTTGATAAAATGAGGGTTTTAAAGACTCCTCCCATCTCTGATTCCAAGGCGGATCTCACCAAGGATTGCAGGTGGGGGACCAGACATTTAGTGCCTGTATGTGCCCAACGATTTTCATCCGTGGACAAATCTATTCTGCACATGACCCTATTATCTAAGGCCCACCTCCTGGTTTATAGACGTGGACAGCAAGGTTGAGAGCAGACACATAACTCAGCTACTGTCACGAGTTAGCAGTGATGGAGCTGGGCTGCACGCGTGCATGTGTCTCTGTGCACGAGCACAGCAGTGTTCGTGTAACGCAGGTACTTGAACGTGTGTGTTTCCGTGTGGTGGTTTGTCTGAGTGACTGTGGGTGTGTCCACACGCTTGTGTGTCCGGCTGTAGGTCTGCTTGTGCGTCAAGCTGCACATGTGTGGGTGCACACGTGTGGCATCTGATCGACGTCTAGTTTCCTCTGAGACACCCTGAATGGCAGGGACCCCACATCCTGTTCTCTCTCTCCTCTTGCTTCCCCCTCTCCTTCCTTTCTTCCTTCACTCTTTTCCTGTGTCTCTAGACAGAACCACCTGAATTGGTTTTCTTTTGAAAAGAAAACAAAGCCTGCTCTTTCCAAACTCCGAATGCTTTTACCTGCTGGAAAATCCATAACAATTAACCAGATCTGCTGGAGGGGAAAAAAAAAAATCTGGGACCTGCTGAGATGGTTCTAGCAAAGGCGGTTGTTCTCTGAAGCTGGTTAAAAATTCAGAGGGAGCATTGGCATATGATATGAGGAGCAGTCTTTTACTAAAGAGATTTAATGGCCCACAATTCAATTTGAACTGAAAGAATCCCCCCAATGACTCCTTATAAAGTCTTCCCGAGCCCTGAGTCGATATCTATGGGGCTGGTGAGGAGCAACTATTGATTAGCTGTCTCTGCCAATGAGCATTACAAGCCAAGGAGGTTGGAGGGGAGTCGTGCGCACAGTTTCACGGGCGGCACCTCATAAAATCGGCCCGTATCGACCAGTCCAGTGCCGTCCAGGCCAGGACAAAGGATGGTTCATGCGGAGCCTGAGAGTGAATCAAAGTCCCTGGGAACCCACTGGGACGGATGAAGCCACAGTCGTCTCTCCTCCCAGGGGGCGTGTGACAAGGGGACAGGAGTCATGTTTCTCGTTTCGAGCCCAACAATCCTCGTGTGTGAGGTAAGACCTGATCTTACAAGACTTAAAGTTTCCTTGTGTTCTAGGCACTTGGTTCCCAAAAGTCACAAGTGTCTGTGATGCCACACTTATCCTTTATGCTGCCGATTTGGCATCCTCGGCTGCACGAGAACGTAGCAAGTATTCCAGAGTCAGGAAAAAAAAAAAAAAAAAGGCTTCCAGGCATTTAAAAAGTCCTCATGATAAAGCCTACGTGTTAAAATACGTGTTCTAGTCAAGGAATAGCTATTTAGACCCTCACTCAGAACCTGTTAACTCTTGTTTTATACACAATTCTAATAAACTTGATTTTTTTTCTGGTCTCACGTGCCATTTTCGCACTAGTAAGCGACAAGTAATATTTAAGGGAACGATAAAGGATGGCTCCACCAAAGGTAGTAACACTATTGGCAGCGAGGGGTAAGAGCTGGCTGAAAAAGTTCAGACAAAGAAGCTGTAAAACCAAAGTGGAGTAGACACGGGCAAACAGTCATACACTCCTGAGTCTCTGTATTAGTCGGGGCTCAGGCCACCAAAACAAAATACCATAGACTAGGTGGCTTAAACAGACATTTCTTTTCTCACAGTTCTGAATGCTAGAAGTCCGAGACCAGGGTTGCTGGCAGGGGTGGTTTCTGGTAAGAACCCCCTTCCTGGCTTGCAAAAGGCCATCTTGTTACTGTGTCCTCACGTGGCCTTCCCTCTGTGCGCTGGAGAGAGAGAGAAAGTCCTGGTGTCTCTTCCTCTTCTCCTAAGAAGAGCCGTTCTACTGGATCAGGGCCCCACCCTTAAGATCCCATTTAACCTTGACGACCTCCTTCGAGGCCCTGTCTTCAAGTGCAGTCACATTAGTGGAGAAGAGCCTCGACTCACTTCAGTCCCTAACAGTCCCCAAAGTCTGCAGTGTCCAGCATGGAGCCTCTGATGTTCAGGAAGGATTATCTACAGCAGCTCTGAAATCATGTGTAGTTACTTTGCTTTAAGATGGCAGGGGAACAAGGGATGCATTTTATAAAGATTTCCCCTCAAAGGGAAGAGAATATTTGCCAAAATATTGGCTTTTAAGGGAGAGAGCTCCATTTAAAAAGAATATCACTCTTGTGCAATTATTCGTAGTCAGGGTCCTAACAGAGCTGTTAAGAAATGTCATCCTCAAATTAGGATCATTTGAAGAGAGTCTAATAAAGCGGCTGTTTACAAAGGTGTGGGCAGATAGGGAAATCATGAGGCTGAGCACCGGAGCAGGCTGGTAGGGATGGGATATATGCCCCTTGGCCTGGACCAAGACCCTAAGATGAGAAGACTGCCCACAAAGAAATGGAATCTTACTTCTGGGGCCCAGGCAGACCACAGCAGGGAGGAGGGGGGAAATGGAAAGTGAGTACCCTGGGCTCTCTGTTTTCCCACCCTCCCTCCAACCTCCCACATGGCTCCCAACATGCCAAATCCAACCAGAAGTCAGAGAGCAGGGAGCCCAAGGGTTGAACATGTGGTTTCAGCCTCCTGGAGGAGACACAGAATAGTAAACCAAAGATGCCCTGGGGCCTTACCTGATCTGAGGTGCACCTGGCTCTGGGACAGGTTATCTTGTCCATCCCACCGTGTGTTGGAAGTAGGAGCTGGGGGGACCCAGTCCACTCCTGGCTTCCCTCCTCCCCGCTCTAGCCCTGTTGGGTTCTCTTGTCTTCCCTAAAGAGGGGGGGGGGGGAATGTACTTAAAGTGTCTGTCTAGACAACCCACTGTGCCTCACCATCAAATGCACAGAGTGGTCCCCTGTTCAACAAAAAGAGAAACTCATTTCACACCATAAGGCTTTTCAAAATGGAGCGCCATAGTTGATCCTTTATTCAAGTCCCGCCCAACCTGAGGCTCCAGAACCACTGCCGCCACCCGCCACCCGGTGCTGAAAGGAACAGAGCCGAGCAGGCTTCTCCACACCTGCAAAGACGGATTTGCACCAAACGGCTCTAATTAGCACATTCCGAGCTATGATTAGGTTTCCAGGGGAAGCATGCCAAATGCCATTAATTATGGATGTGATCTTAAATTATTCACTTGGAATGTTTTTTTTTCCTTGATATGCCCCTTTCATCTCCCACTAACTTTTTGTCACATCCAAGAATAGATCCAATTAAGCCTCAAAAAGCGGAAGTTTGTTATGTTAAAGAAAAGGTAAACTGAAAATTAATCACTTTTTTTCTCCCCAATAGTGGTGCTGGTGGCGATCAGGAAGCAGCCCAAACAGGAAAAGGCATTTGGTTTTCTTCCTTCCCTTTCCTTTCTGCACAACCTTGGTCCATATGGCTCATCAGAACTGCCTTGCTCTTTCCGATGGGAGCCTGGCTGAGGATATCTTAGCACGTTCCCCAGAAAGCAGGTCCTGAGCTGAGGATTTGTGTGCAAAGGATGTATTTAGGAAGCTGGAAAGGAACTGAGGAAGAAGGACAAAGAAGGTGAAGCAAGGAGTAAGTTCAGGCAAGGTCCCAGCCTCAGACTGATCCTGGGGGGAGCTCTGTCGTGTAAATTTCACATCAACTCTCTAAGGCAAGGGTGCTGAGCTCTCTGACTCTGGCACCAGGCAATCATTGACTAAGGGCTGCTGTGGGCTGGAAGGGACTCAAAGTCCCAGACACTTGCCTGCTGACTACAAGTGGAGACTAAGCAGTTCTCAAAGGCGGTTCTTTGAAAAGAACATCAGGCATAGGCCATTAGAAACAAAGTAGAAGCTGGAAACGGACTGCACAGAATGGCACGGTCTCCACTAAACGAGCCTCAACAGGATCATAGAGAGAAGAATTGAAGATAGAGAGCGATTCTGTTTCAGGCCCCCAAAGGTCAGCATGCCTGTGGCGTGGTCTGTCGGCACAGATGCTCTAAGCACCCGTGTGGACCCAGCACTGCGCTGTCTGCTGTGGTGGAGACACGGGCAGATCCTGTGGAGCTTACTCTCACCGGTCTAACACAAATGAAAGGAGAAAGTTGAAGGTGGCCAGATTAAATACAGAGACGTATTGTTGAGACCTAATTGCTGGAAGGGTTCATAAATGTGAATGTGAGCTGGGCTCTGGAGGATGGAGAGGAAAAATAATGACTTCTTGCATGCAGGGGTTTGTAAAACACTTTGTGAAAAGCACTTTCCTGTCTTTTTCTCATTTAAGCATTCGAGCAATTCCCTATCAAAACAACACCAGCATTCTTCACAGAGCTAGAACAAACAATCCTAAAATTTGTATGGAACCAGAAAAGACACCAAATAGCCAAAGCCATCCTGAAAAAGAAAACCAAAGTTGGAGGCATCGCAATCCCAGACTTCAAGCCATTATTACAAAGCTGTAATGGTAGACAGTATGGTACTGGCACAAAAAAAGACACATAGGTCAATGGAACAGAAGAGAGAACCCAGAAATGGACCCACAAACGTATGGCCAACTGATCTTTGACAAAGCGGGAAAGAATATCCAATGGAAAAAAGACAGTCTCCTCAGCAATTGGTGCTGGGAAAATTGGAGAGCGATGTGCAGACGAATGAACCTGACCACTTTCTTACACCATACCCAAAAATAAACTCAAAATGGATGAAAGACCTGAACACAAGACAGGAAGCCATCAAAATCCTGGAGGAGAACACAGGCAACCACCTCTTTGACCTCAGCCACAGTAACTTCTTACTTGACATATCTCTGGAGGCAAGGGAAACAAGAGCCCAATGAACTACTGGGACCTCATCAAGATAAAAAGCTTCTGCACTGCAAAGGAAATAATCGGAAAAACTAAAAGGCAACTGACAGAATGGGAGAACATATTTGCAAACGGCCTATCAGACAAAGGGTTAGTACGCAAAGTCTGTAAAGAACTTATCAAACTCAACACCCAAAACACAAATAACCCAGTGAAGAAATGGGCAAAAGACACGAATAGGCACTTCTGCGAAGAAGACGTCCAGGTGGCCAACCGACGCATGAAAAACTGCGCCACATCGCTCATCCTCAGGGAAAACAAATCAAAAGCACAAGAAGATACTATCTCACACCTGCCAGAGTGGCTACAATTAACAACTCAGGAAACAAAAGATGTCAGCGGGAACGTGGAGAAAGGGGAACATTTTTGCACTGCTGGTGGGAATGCAGACTGGTGCACCCACTCTAGAAAACAGCATGGAGGTTCCTCAAAAGGTTAAAAATAGAACTACCCTACGGCCCAGCAATTGCACTACGAGGTATTTATCCTAAGGATACAAAAATGCCGATTCAAAGGAGCACATACACCCCAATGTTTGTATCAGCACTGTTGACAATGGCCAAAGCATGGAAAGAGCCCAAATGTCCATCAACTGATGAGTGGATAAAGAAGATGTGATACACACACACACACACACACACACACACACACACTGGAATATTACTTGGCAATCAAAAAGAATGAAATTTTGCCACTTGCAACAATGAGGATGGAAGTAAAGCGTATTATGCTAAGTGAAATAAGTCAGTCAGAGAAAGAAAACTATCAAATGATTTAACTCATGTGGAATTTAAGATACAAAACAAATCAACATGAGGGAAAGAAGCAAAAATGATATAAAAACAGAGAGGGAGACAAACCACAAGAGACTCTTAAATACAGAGAACAAACCGAGGATTGCTGGTCGGGTACAGGGTGGGGGGATGGGCTAGATGGATGATGGGCATTGAGGAGGACACTGGTTGGGATGAGCACTGGGTATTATATGTGAGCGATGAGTCACTAAATTCTATTCCTGAAATCATTATTACACGATATGCTAACTAACTTGGGTTTAAATTTAAAAAATAAAGAAATAAGAGTAAAATGAACATCATAATAAAAAATAGGCATTTGAATAAGACGCTGAGGTGGTATAATATCCCCATCTTACCAATGAGAAACATTGAGGCTGAGAAAGGTCGTGGGCTGCCTCGGCCAGGACGTTGCGGGGCCATGTGGCGAACCCATACCTTGAGTTTACAGCTTTTGATCTGAAGGCATGGGTTCTTTCTGCTAGCCACACTGTCTCCCAGGGAGTAGGTCCGCAGGCAGAGGGGAAAAGGAAGGGCACTCTGGGTGGGCGCAACAGTCCAAGCAAAGCGTTGGTGCTTTACAACGGGCAAGTAAAGACCATAAGGAGAAGAGCTTGTTTGATTAATTTCCATGTTACAGTGTCCTTGTGTGCCATTTGTTCCCACCCCCTTGACCTGCCCCTACCATGTCACAGAGGAATAAAATAGTGTCTCTCTAGAAAGAACTCGGGCCTGGAGGCAAACCCAAGGGGGGAAGTGGCTGCCCACCCAGGCCTTTTCCTGTAGGCAGGAGCCATGCAGGAGGCTGGGAGCCAAAGGCGTGCACAGGACGGGAAGGACACTGTTGACCAGAGACCCAGGCCAGGGAAGGCTGCCCCACATGAACCAGATAGGGCAGAGCCCAAGCCTACCACTGTACAGCCAGCGATGCCCCAGGACAGTTCCACCCCAGGCCAGTGGCTGTGTTTCCCAGTCCCATCTCAGCCTCAGAGTGGCATTAGGGAAAGACGGGCAGTCAGCTCAGACATTTAGTGAGCTTCTACTATGTCCCGGACACAGGTACCAAGTCTCTCATACACTATAACTTGGAGCACTTCCAAATCTACTCAAGAATCGGGGTACCCGGGGGGCTCAGTAGGTTAAGCGCCTGATTCTAGGTTCCGCCTCAGGTCATGATCTCACGGTTTGTGAGTTTGAGCCCCAAGCTGCACTCTGTGCTGACAGTATCGAGCCTGCTTGGGATTTTCTCTCTCTCTCTCTCTCTCTCTCTCTCTCTCTCTCTCTCTCTCTCCCCACATCCCTCCCCCCCAAATAAATACATAAACTTAAAAAAAATCTACTCAAGAATCATCAGCACTCCTCCCTTCAACAGATGGAACCAAATTCCCTTGTGTATGGGCTGACTTAGTGATTTTTTCCTGGTCAACAGAACGTGGTGGAAGTGATGATGTGCGACTTCCAAAGCTAGGTCACAAAAGACAGTGCCATTTCTGTCTGCTTCTCTTTCTCTTGAACTGCCTGCACTGGGGGAAGCCAGCTTACTAGCTGTTAGACACTCACACAACCTTGGAAGAGGCTGACGTGAGGAGAAACTGCAGTCTTCCACCAACCCAGCGTCAACTTGGCAGCCATGTGAGGGAGCCATGATGGAAGCCATTGCTGGCCCCCCCCCCCCCCCCCCCCGGGTTCCTCCAGCCCATCCAAGCCTTCGGGTGACTGGCATCTTGTCTGCAGTTTAACGAGACATCCCAGGCCAGCACCACCCAGCTAAGCCACACCCAAATTTCTGACCTAGAAACCATAAGAGAGAAAGAATACTGGTTTGTTTTTTTTTTTTATTTGCTAAGGTAATTGGATAAGCAGCAATGGCCAGCATAATGACAAAACAGAGTGTCCAGACCCCATTGAAAATAGGCCTTCTTGATTCCATTTAGGAATTATTACAGTAAAAATACCGAAAAACCTGAATCCAAAAGCCTTTGAAAATGTTGGGTGGTTTTGCTGAAGATTCTTCAGAAAGAGGAGGAATGAGGCAGGAATTACCTCTCACAGCAGAGATCCAAGCCCCTTCGAATCTTCCTTACCCTCCTCTTCTTTCTGGAAAATGCTCTCTGGATGGATCTGCTTTTCCCAGAACTCCAGCCCGCCTGCATCATGGCTCCACAGTGCATCCACGGGTAGCATCATTCCAGTGTTTTCCCACCTGTTACCCGCGGCCAGTACAGCAGAGGGTCACCAAGTAGGACGAGCATGCTTGGAAAGCTAAATAAGTTGGTCCTTGTCACCGCAGTGAGAGCAGCTGTGGACAAGGGTTCAAGATCAGTGCCAGTCCAGAGGAGACCATGCACCTGCTGGGGGTCACCAGAGCTTCATAGAGAGACGAGCTGAGACGAGAAAGATGCTGGCAGGTAGGGAGGGTGTGCCTGGCTGAGTCCTTAGGTGGAGTAAAGGCACCAAGGCACCACGATGGAAAGGAGGGTGGCATGTTTGGGGAATGGTGCCCTGTGGCTCCTGCACCTAAAGAGAAAACTCCAGGATTCAGAGAGCTTCAGCCAAAGTGCCTGGGGGTTTGGGATTCCCAAGACAACCCGAGTTTGCCCTAACCTTGGAGTTTTCTTCCTTTCCTGGAAAACAGCCCGGTTTGGGGTTCAGTTTGGTCACTAAACTGAGTGTTTTGGCCTACAAGTTCACCTCTCTGGGCCTCAGTTTACTCCTGTGTAATACAGGAGGCTATACAAGGTCACATGACTCTCAAACTGCAATTAGCTTGGAATCTCTGGGAGAGCTGGTTCAATGCTGATTCCTGGGCCCCACCCCTAAGGGTTCTGAGTCCTCAGGGCCAAGGCAGGGCCTGGGAATCTGCATTTTAACAAAGGTCCCCAGGTGCTTCTGCTATAGGTGGCCCTCACATTTTAGTAGCTTCCTAAAGTACCATGATGCTAGGAGTCACCTGGGAAGTTGTGAAAATGGCTTCCAGATCTTTCTCCTGGAGATTCTGGCCCAGGGAGCCAACTAGGCAGTGATTCTCAAAGTGTGGTCCCAGGAGCAGCAGCGACGGGCACCTCTTGGGATTCGTTATGCAACCCAAGTAAATTGTCAGGTCCGACACGAGAGATACTGAATCGAAGTCTGGGGGCAGGGCCCCCAGTTGCTTGAACAAGCTCTCTGGGTGAGTCTGGTGTCTGCTAAAGCAAGACATCCACTGGCCTAGAGCTTGTAATACTGAACAATTATGGCAGGTCGTTCTTAGCACTGGAAAGGGTTGGGAAGCCTTCCAATCACCAAGGGCACTTCTGGCTCCTACTGCCCAAGGTTCTGGAAGGCCTAGATTCTCCCCAACTTGCCTCTGGTCCTGTCTGGGAATAGTTATCCAGGAAACAGCCAGTATTTCCCCTTTATAAGCAAGTATTATTCAGAAGGACTGGGAACCAGGTAGTTAACCCCCTCCATACACACACTCACCTTGTATACGCACATCTGCTTCTCCACACCTGGCCTCCAGCTGCTCCTTTGAGAACTCGAGGCCACGGAGAAAGTTCCTGAACCCAAGATTTACCAAGATTGAGGCTGGGTCAGCAGGGTCCACTTCCTTATATTAATTCAGTCCTGCCAGCTGACATCTCATTTTCTGGAAGGCGACCTATGGAGCCTGGCTCCCCTGCCCCCTCCCCACCAGCCCCCCCTCTCTTCCCTCCCCGCAGGGCAAGAACATCCCTCAAAGAATAACAAGGAGATCGGAGCAGGTGCTGGGCCCACCAGTCATCAGAAAAATGAACCACTCCCCCTGTGCCCCTTTCAATACATTCTTTAATTCTGGGGCAGACTCATTACCTCAGGGCTGTGACAAGGAAAGGCACTTCCCAGCCTATCAGTGCTATGGCTCCAGAAGATCCTTCTTCCTTTCCTCTTCTCACAGGATGCCTAAAATCCCACCATCAATGTAGCAAACTCTCATCTGCACACACATACACACACACAAACACTTTATGCATCTATCCACTCATCCACCCACCCACCCACCCATCTATCCATCCATCCATCCATCCAACATTTATTTGTTGAGCACGTCCTTGTATTCAACAGGAGTTGAGGGTGGCTGTGATTGCATATGACCTAAAAATATATTTAGGCCTTGGCAGGCAAAGCTTGACCCTGGTGGCCTCATTAGAGCTTCCTAATACCTGATAAGGAGATCTTTTCTTTGATGTTTGTTTATTTATTTTGAGAGAGAGACAGAGAGAGAGAGAGAGAGGCAGAGAAAGAGCGAGAGAGAATCCCAAGCAGGCTCCTTGCTGTTAGCACAGCGCCTGACTCGGGGCTTGATCTCACAAACCATGAGATCATGACGTGAGCTGAAATCAAGAGTTAATGACTAAGCCCCCCAGGTGCCCTGATAAGGAGATCTTACAGGTAGAAAGGATGGAACTTGGGTGCGGGGTGAGAAAGGGCATTGGGGGGAAAAAAACTTGTCTGACTTCAATTCACCCTAGAAACATGTTTCCTGAGCAGTTGATGTGTTCCAGAAACTTCATTAGGGGCTCAGGAGAGGCAGCACATCATATGACCTGCAAATTCCCAGCCTCCAGGGTATATCACACAGGGGAGTTTCTCCTACACTGTGTGAGACGCATGGCAGTGCTGGGGGCAGAGAGCCCTGGCTTAGCAGTCAAGACGACAGAATGCCAGCCTGACCAGACCCTCCGCCAGCTGAGGTCTTGGACAAGCCACTTTATCTCTAAGCCTCCTAATTTCTACAGTGCAGGAGGGAGTTCTCCGCAAAATGGGAGTCCTCATAACCGCCCTGCTGTTAGGAGCAGATGAGATAACAATGGAGGCTGCACCGTGCAGGCTGCGGAGAGCTGTAAGCACTGAGTCAGTCTACAAAGACATATTTAGCACCTACTATCTGCCAGACACAGGTTAACTGGGGATCGGAGAATACAATGGAGGGAAGTCCTTGTCCTCAGGGAGTTGCCAGTGGGGGAAGATAGACAATAAATAAACAGCTAACAGATAACAGATAACACTATCTGGTTTATCTGGACTACCGTGGTGCTAAGGGCTCTGGGGAAAAGTACAGCAGAGTTAGGAGGTTGGGAAGTACTGAGGGAAGGGGGTGCTGCTATTTTATATAGAATGGCCAGAGAAGGTCTTTTAATAAGGGACAAAGTAATCCGTGCACAGGAGCTGAAGGAAGAGGGGAGGGAATCACATGGTTATCTGGGGGAAAGAACGTACTAGGCAGGGAACGCTGCACTGCAAGTGCAAAGGCCCTGAGGTAAGTATGTTTTGCAAAGAGCATCAAGGTTGCTAATGAGGGAGGAGCCAATTGTTAACGTTCCAGAAACTTTGGGCACTTAAAAAAATTTGAATGTTTATTTATTTTGAGAGAGACAAAGCGTGATCAGGGGAGGGGCAGAGAAAGAGGGAGACCCAGAGGCTTCAGGCTCTGAGCTGTCAGCACAGAGCTCCACACCAGGTTCAAACCCACAAGCTGTGAGGTCATGACCCAAGCCGAAGTCGGATGCTCCACTGACTGAGCCACCCAGGCGCCCCTGACAGGCACTTTTAAAACACAACTATAATTTAAAACGATACTGTATAAACCTACATTTAATGTTCTATCAAAAAGGAAGTTTATAAATATTCAAAACCCATCATTTCCCAATGGTTTAGCTACACTTTAGGATGATCCATAGTCTTCAGGTTACTTACACTGTTGTAGGCATCTGATGGAAATACCATATAATGGAGCGCTACAATGTATCTCTTCTGAACTCCTCATTCAATGACAACAGGTGGGTAACTTGAAATCAGCCATTGTTGGGAGTCTTTACAGCAGGGAAATTGGCAAACACTACTAATGGTGATGTCTTCTCCCTTTCTCCAGAGAACTGATTTTTAACACTTTCCAGCCTGCCACTGCCCGCAGCCCCCTCCAGAGCAGATCTGAGGCAGAAGCTTCCTTTCAAGTCAGATGGTGTCTGAGTCCAGAAGAGGAGGTGGGGGTTGGTGCTGAGAAAAAAAATCTCAGGGCCGGGTAGTGGCAGTCAGGGTGTGTTGGGCAGGACCTCCAGCCCCGACTTCCTCCGTGGATCCCCGTATTTCTCTAGGAGCAGTCCTCATTGCATTTTTGTCTCTATATCCCCACTTTTCCAGAGGACTATGGCCAATCCCTTATTTGCACAATTCAGTTTAACAGTTGGCTTGAGCTTCTTTGTGTGCCCAGCCCCGTGCATGCAGCCCCAAGGGATGATGGCAATCACATCATCTCATGGAAGGGGAATCTGAAGCCCAGAGAGATTGAGTACCTTCTGCAAAGCTGCACAGCAAGTTAAGTAGCAGTCTTAAGTTGAGCCCAGGCCATGGCTCCAGAGCCTCCTCTGTGAACCACAAAGTGACAGACACAGTGAGAGGGGAGGTGGAGGCCCTGGTCTAAGGGGGCTTGTGCAGGGCTGGGATTGGGAATGTCTGGACCTGGAAGGATAGATGGCACTTTGCCAGGAAAAGATGGATGTTAGGAGAGGGTGTTCCAGGTGGAGGGAACAGCAAGTGAGAAGGTCCAGAGGGAGGAATAGAAAGGGGGGTGTTCAGGGAATACCCAGTGACCCCATGTGGCTGTCTTTTTCCACGCCCTCACTAACATTAGGGAAGTCTGTCTCTGCGTGCCTCAAAATGACAACTTTCCAAAAATGATTTATCTTCAGGTTCGTCTGTGTCTGATAGTTCTTTGCTTAGTGATTCACAATTTACTCACAATTTTAGTAAAGCGAATTACTGTCCTGAACAGAAACTGGGGCAATGGAGTGTGTGAGTGTGTGCATGTGTGAGTGTGTGCGTGTGTGTGTGTGTGTGTGGTGCGGTTGGAGGTGCCAGGGAGGAGATCGACAGGGTGAATCTGGCTTGGGATTCAGCATTTTCCTCAGGTCCATGAACCATCTGCCTTGAGCAAGGCAGGGCAGGGGCGGGGCTGGGGGGGGTCAGGATGGCTGTGCATGGATGTCCCCATCACCCTGTCTCATAGCTCAGAATCTGCTGTCCTGGTCACTCTCGTGGGGTTAATGAGACAGTGAACTTCTCAGGGTCAACTGTTGTGTAATCTAACACCCTCTGTAAGAGCATCTATGTGACAAAGTCCCCTTGGAAGAACAGACGGCTCTTTCAGAACCCCCAGCGGGACCCACACCTTTTGCAGAAGAAGTTCCATCTTCCCAGATAATCGCGTTGGCCCCTTGTACCTGCTCCTATGAATGTGCCCTAACCACCGGCATCTCAGGGATTGCATCCTGTAAGTTGAATGCTGCTCTGTGGGATGGGTGACAAGACAAAAAGCCCCAGTGGAAATTTCCACTGGGCTTTTGAGTGAGCATTCCTTCTGGAAAAACACCCTTGGACAGCATGATAAAAAATCCTTTTGTTTGCCTAGAATTTTAAAGAGAAGAGTGCTGGTGGAAGGACCCCAGAGACTCGTTTCTCTAGAAGGTTCCAGAGTTTTGGAAGCTCTTGAGGGCACTGGTTGCTCGGGCCAAAAGCACAAGACCTCCAGGACTGAGGATTCATGTATGAGAGATGAATGAACTCAGGCCACTTGGGAATGACAAAGGAAATGATGGAAGAGGCACCATTGCATCCAAGATGGGCCGATGGTGAAAATGTGGGTTACGTGTGCCTGGAGAGGCTCTTGCCTGAGGGTCAGAGGTGACCCTTTGGTACATGCATTTACTGGGGGTTACTGGTTCTGGATTTAGAAGATCAGTCAACCTCCCCCAAATCAGAACTCTTAACTGTAATATATTTTCCTTTTTGCTTGGCCTACCGGACATTTAGAGGTAAAATTTATGTCAGATGGTGACTAGATTTTCCAGGTTCCTGACATGTCTATTTCTCAGTGACTCTGTTTTTGGTCCTTGTTAAGACTGTGCTTTAAAAAAAAAAAAGAAAAGAAAAGATAAGAGACAACATATAACAGTAAAATAGAAGTGCTTCTCAAAATCAAACCTTATGCAGGACGCCTGGGTGGCTCAGTTGGTTAAGCGTCCACCTTGGGCTCAGGTCATGATCTCATGGTTCGTGAGTTCGAGCCCCGTGTCGGGCTCTGTGCTGACAGCTCGGAGCCTGGAGCCTGCTTTGGATTCTGTGTCTCCCTCTCTCTCTGCCCCTCCCCTACTAGTGCTGTCTTTCTTTCTCTCTCAAAAATAAATATTTGAAAAACTTAATAATAATAAAAACAAGATTAGAGGCAACATATAACACTAAAATAGAAGTACTTTTCAAAATAAATCCCTGTGCATGATACCTGGGTGGCTCAGTTTGTTGCACGGCTGACTCTTGATTTCAGCTGAAGTCATGATCTCGTGGTTCGTGGGTTCAAGTCCCACATCAGGCAGAGCATGCTTGGGATTCTCTCTCTCTCCCTGCCCCTCCCCTATTGATGCTCTCTCTCTCTCTCAAAATAAATAAATAAACTTTAAAAACAAACAAAACCACTCCTTACTTGCAAAGAGTGATTCTTTGTGAGGCCTTGGAGAAGAAAGGGCACTGGGGAAGAACCGCATAATTAGCCAAGGGGGCCTCTGCTCCCCCTCTGCGTGTCAGGGTTCTCTCACCTTCAGGACCTTCTGCTTCCCTCATACTGACCCTCACATGGAGCCAAATGGTTCTAGCTCCTCCACACTTGCAGGCTATATCCCATCCAAGTCCATCCATCCATCCATCCATCCATCCATCCATCCATCCACACCCCTCCACTCTTTCAACAAACATTGAGCATTTTTCCTCCATGCTAGGAATGGAGCTAAAATGATACCAGGCCTCCATACCTGGCTCCAGCAGACTTTGTACCCAGTAAGGTAGTAGATTTGCCCATGGGTAAGTTCAAGAGGTGTTAGGACAGCTGGAAGAACGGTCGATACAGAGTTCAGAGAAGACGAGGGAGCACAGGCTTTGGGGATAAGCTGTCTGGGTTTCAAATCCAGGCCCTAGCAATTGATATTTAGGTGACCTTGGGCAACTTATGTGACTGCTCTGTGTCTGTCTTCTCAACTGTCAAACGTATCCCGTTGTACCTACCTCCGAAGGTCGTTGTGATGGTTACCTACTGCTCCCTGGCCATCTAATTGTATCTCATGGTCTGGTGGGTCAGGTACTTGGGCAGGGTTTGTCTGCGTGGTGATTTTGCTCCACGTAGTGTTGGCTGAGGCCACTCAATTTTATTCAGCTGGCCTGGACGGTCTCAGATGGCTTCACTCACACGTCTTGGACCTCGCCTGGAATGACGGAAAGGCTGAACCTAGATGGGATGTCCACTAGAGCATTTGGATGTGCCCACTCCAGCATGACCATCTTGGGCTAATCAGACTCCTCACGTGGTGGCCCAGGCCTCCCAAACACACTGTGCCAAGTGATGGAAGTGGAAGCTTCTAGCATCTTCAGGCCTGATGCAGAAATTGGCACAGCATCACTTCTACCGCATTCTGTTTGTCAAAGCAGACCCAGGGCCTGCCCGGATTCAAAGTGAGAGGTCATAGACCCCACCTCTCCGATGGGAGGAACAGGAGAGATCTGTGGCCATTGTTTGAGTCACTACAGATATAAAAAAGATGAAATGAGTTAGTGCATGGAAAGCAATTAGAGCAGTGACCAGCGAAGAGCCATGTAAGTGATTGTTATTGCTATTGTTATCTATCCTTGAGCTGAGTCTTAAAAGGTGAATCTGTGCTTTCTTGGTAGACAAGGAGCTATGGAGAGCTGGGGATTGGAGAATTCCAGATAGACGACGTTGTTTGCACATACTTGCATCTTGTGGGCAATTTTATGAGAGTCCTTGTCTTTGCTAATTCAAACTAGATGATCAGACCAACCAATATATGCAAAACATGTAACTGACTAGTAATTAATAGCTCCTGTCCCTCCTAGGGATAAGCAGCGACCTACACTAGGGGGAGACACCGAGGGCAGGATGTCGCTTGGAGGCCAAGCCCTGCTCAGGAGTCGCAGGCTCAGCTCTGAGAGGCTCTCAGACCCTAGAACACACAGATAAACAGACCCAGCTTTGGGCTGCCTGCCTGGGCTCCCCCTCCCGGAGCCCACTGCCTAATTGGAAAGGGCCATTTCAACATCTTAGCAGAAATGGAGTTTTTCTTTCCTTGATGTCGTGATTTGACTGGGAGTTAGCAAGGCATCAGTAGAATCCTAAACGTCTACTTAGAAAAAATCAAGCCTTCATCTCGGCTTGGCACAGGGCTCGGCTCTCCCCTTGTGGGAGGAAGATAAAACGCTTTCATGCGTGTCCTCCCGCCTGTGAACGCGGGCTGGTTAAACATCTCTGGTAATGGCTGAGCTGTGCCAAGGATTTTATCTCTTCCCAGTAACAGTTCCTGCCTTTAAACGGCTTCCACAGGGAAGAGCCATAACGCACATGCAGAACACAGGCTGAGAAGGGCTTCGGGGAGGAGGGAGCTTTTCAGAGGGGTGGGAGCAGCCATGGTGTGGGCCTTTGTGCCTGGTGCCAAGCTAGGCCCTTTACATAAATTACCTTACGTAATCCTCACTACACTGGGGTGAGCGGGTGGGGGAACAAGTGAGGGTTATTTTTACCCCCTTGTACGGTTGAGAAACCTGGAACCCAGAAAGGCTGAGTAAACTGCTCAAGGTCATGCCCTGGGCATGGGTCAGAGCTACAATGGCTATCCAAGCAATATCTGTATTTTTACTCCACCAGAAAGCAAGGGGGTCTTTCCCACCCCACCTTCACTGCTCTTCATGCCATTGTTAACGCTGGTACGGACAAGGACCTCTGACCTCAGAGGGTCCCCACTCCGCAGCAGACCAATGATTAGTGCCACAGCTTGGGTGTATGGCTCACTTAAGGAAGACCCCACCGCATGGCATGGACTTCATCTGAAACCAGAATGGGGAGCACAGGGTGTGCCAAAGGGGATGGAAAGGGGACGGGGGACATTTCAGCAGAGCCTGAGAGCGAGGGTAGAGGAGATGCAGGGGACAGACCATTCTGCATCTCGGAGAACTGAGAGCTGTGGGTCCACCTTCCAGCCGTTTCATTAAGGTGCCCTTGTGGAAGCTCAGAGAAGTTGTGTTTCCCCCAAAAGGCTCAGTTGCTTCACTTTATTTTATTTTTCTTTAAAGATTATTTATTTATTTTGAGAGAGAGGGGGAGAAAGGGAGCTCAGGGGAGGGGCAGAGAGAGAGAGAGAGAGAGACAGGGAGGGAGAATCCTAAGCAGGCTCTACGCTGTCAGCGCAGAGCCTGACATAGGGGTCGATCCCACGAATCTTGAGATCATGACCTGAGCTGAGATTCAGAGCCGGAGGCTCAACTGAATGAGCCACCAGGTCCCTCAGTTTCTTCATTTTAAAGTTGAGAGACTATGCTCTAGGCTTTCTGAGGTGTCTCTAGGTCCTGAGACTGGAAAGTTTTCAGGGCTGCTTGCATACAGCTCTACAGGTTGTGCACTGTACAACTCCAGGTAGGTACCACTCACAGACTGCAGTGGTCCTGGATTCCATAAAGGTAAGACGGAAGGAAGGACATGAGAAAGTGGTGACAAGGGGCAGGGTTACAAGCAGAGAGAAGGAACGAATGGCCTGTGGCAACACTTTTCTCCAAACGAGAGGTAGATAGTGTTTATTAATTTATTATTTATTATTTATTAATCACTTGCACAAAGGAGTGGTCAGGTAGGTATGTCTGGTCCTGTGGAGGAGGATCTGTGGGGTTTGTCACTAATCACGCTCACTGATCATGACCACTTTGACTGGCTCTGATGTGGAGGAATAGAGTTGGTCTACTAGGCTGAGTGAGACCCCTTTGATGTGTCTGAGATATGGGGTCATTGATTTTTAGAGGCAGCTTCTTGCGGGAAGTCCTCCATGGACTGAGCCCTATAAGCCCATGGTCCCTTAGCCACACTTTCTTCAGAGTTTACATATTTGGTTTGCACTTGCTAGATACACTGTTGTCCAAAGAGAAACAACTGTGTCCCCTTACGCCCTCAGATTGCGGCTCCCTGAGGCAGGGTTATGTCTCCCCTCTCCGAACACGGCTCCCTGCGGGCAGGACTGTATCTCCCCCCTCAGACTGGGGCTCCCTGAGAGCAGGGCTGTGTCTCCCCTCAGACTAGGGTTCCCAGAGCAAAGAGCTGTGTCTCCCCCTCAGACTCTGGGTTCCCTGAGGGCTATGTCTCCTCCCTCAGGCTGAATGATTTCTGATATCAGAAGCTGTGTCTCATTCTTCATTCATTTGTTGTTCACTGAGGCCCTATTAAGTGCCAGGCAGTATTTAGGAACTCAGAATATTATGCTGATAAACAACAAACAATGTTCAACAATGTGGCGGTGGTTTGGGAAGGCCTTTCTGAATAGAGGATTCTGATCTGAGATCGAGTAATAAGAAGGAGTCAGCCAGAGGAAGGTCCAGGTGAAAAGCATTCCAGGCAGCATTGACTGTAAGTGCAAAGGCCCTGAGGTAAGAAAGAGGAACAGAAATGTCAGTGTGTCTAGACACAGTGGCACAAAGATGAGGTCAGAGAGGTTGGGGTAGCCACCCTGGAGATGTCACCAGGCCTTATGGACCATAGTGAGGAGAGGAAGCTGGCAGAGAAGTGGCTGACTTCCATCCCTTGGCGTGTCCCTGAGCTTTCTGTGGCTTCTCTGTGATATGCTGATTGGGCTCTGAATGTCTGCATGTGAGACTCTGTGGCCTGCTTCACCTTCCTTTGCTGCTCCCAGCAATAATGGAGGAAGAGACACAGCTCTTTGCCAGGGTGGTTCCCTTCCCGCAGCCGCCCCCGGGAGCAGCCCCCTTGGACAAGACTCCATGAATTCCCTGGCCCCCCCAGCCTTGCTATTTACAGACCTGGTCCTGGAGTTCAGGCTTCATTTCATGCTCTTGAGAACCATCTCAATCAGTCCAGAGAGGGGAAGGACCTCCTGGACTCCAGGTTTGGATTTATAGACCTGGTGCCTGAGAAGCGTGTGGCTGGACAGTCCCCGGAAGGCCCTCACCACCAGTCTGCCTCCCTGAGCTGAAAGTAATCACTTGAAGACCCCGGCTACTGTCCTGTCTTTTCTCCACCCCCACAGCACAGACAATGGGTAAAAGAGGTCAGTAAATGCCTGGCCTCGTCATGTCCCCCCTCCCTCAAATGGGCCAGGCTAGGAAGTCCCTGACCTACTGTTGAAATCTGGCAAGTTATTGAAACTCTCGGGTCCTCAGTTTCCCCATCTGTAAAATGGGGACAGTGGCATGTGCTTTGAAGGGTTGAAGTTAGATAATTAATACTCAGGAGGAGGTTGTACACATCATAGCGGTGACAAATATTATACTTACTACGTGCCGGGCACTTTTCTTCATTCTTACCAGTGACATCACATTTACTCTCCAGACCCCAATGAAGAAGGCACATTGTAATCCCCATTTCTCAAACGAAGGACCCTGAGGTACAGGAGCCGCAGTCTGAGGAGGGAGAGACACAGCCCTGCCCTCAGGGAGCCCCAGTCTGAGGGGGAGACACAGCCTCCAGGAAGGCTGTGGGATAGGGGGTCTCAGCCAGGGGAGGTACTGTCTCCCTAAGGGACATGTTGAGCGATGGCCCAGTGGTTTAGAGGTGTCTAGGGTGGGCAGGAGGGATTCCTAGTGAGTGTGCTCCCTGGGCAACGTGTGGAGTAGTCCCACACAGGAAGAACCGACCAGTCCCAAGGGCCAACGGAACCCTGTTTTGAGAAACACTAACTCCAGAACAACTCCTCCTTAACAGATGAGAAACCAAATTCCAGATCGGATCACTGGTCCAGGCTCAGCTGGTGCATCAGGGCAGGGCTAAGACCGGAGCTGTGTCCCACCCGGACTACCACCGCCTTCCCTGCATAGAGCCCATGCCAGAATTTGGACCATCTGAACCGCCCTCAGGGTCAGGCCAGCCGGCAGCCCAGAGCAAGGCCCTGTGATTCTCCACTTCCCAGCCGACAGAATGATCCCCTCACCCAGCCGCAGCCGCAGCTCGAAAGACGACCTCGGTAAGCTTTGATCAGGTTCTCCCATTTCCACTGCCCACGGCCGCCTCCCACAAAGAGAAGGTGCTGATAATTGCATTTCTGCCCTCCGTACCCTGTAATTAATACCTGCGATTAATCTGGCACACTTAGTCAAATAACGCCGGGCCTAATTGGCTGCAGAGACTTTCTCCTTTTGATTGAGACAATCCTCCTTCTAAGGATTCAGCAGCCAGCTGCAGTTAACTCAGCAGGACCTGTCAAAGGCTGCTGTAGGATAATTTGCATGACATTTGGGGAGAGGAAGCTGAGCGCAGGGATGGAGAGCTGAGCCCTTTGAGGGGGTTGCGCAGAGGGGCAGAGATTAGGACCTGTTCCAATAGATCTATTTAACCCTTGACTCACCCTGGAAGCCAGACTGAGCACCAGGGGGTTTATTCTGGTTCCTGTTGCAAATAAGCCCCTACTTCCTCCTTTCCCTGTTGAGTTTGTGGGTGTGGGGATAGACTGGCTGCTTGGTGACCTAATAGGGGAGGGTGGCATTCCCTCCTTTTCTGAGTTCCCTGATTGCATCAGTTAAACTTCTTTTGATTGTAAATGATAGAGCACTTAGCTTGGTCTAAGGTAACATCATTGAATGAACCAATTATTCAAAAGTTCAAAGAGAGTGTTGCCAGCTTCAGGCATGGTTTGTTCCAGGGGTCCCCATTGTCCTCAGGTCCCTGAGACCATTTCTTTCTGATTCTCCTGGCTCTGCTGTACTGGGTCAGTCTTCTGAAAATTCTTCTGGTCCCCTCCCCGCCACCACCACAATTGTGGCTATACTACCCTCTGGACACAGCTCCTTTCTGAGAGGTCCTGCAAAAGAAAAGCAGCTTTGGAGAGGCCCCGGCCAACAGCTCACAGCTCATTGACCCAAATTTGTTGTTTGTTCCCTCCACTTCCCTCCCCAATATCACTATGCTCCAGGTGATGGAATCAGTTTCCCCAGGGAGTATCGTCATATTTGTCACATAGAACAGGAGTCAGCCAATTATGGGCCCTTGAGCCAAAGGACATGTGTTTGTAGATTGCTTTCTTGGAGTACAGCCACACTTTTTTTTTTTCTTTTTTGGCCTATTGTCTGCTTTTGTGACACAATGGCAGAGTGCTGTGGCAGAGACCTTCTGACTTGAAAAACATAAAATCTTTGTTGTCTTGACCTCCAGAGAAAGAGTTTGCAGACCCTTGACATGGAATGGCAGAGCCAGAGGGGAATCACCCCTTGTCCACCTCCACACCTTTCCTTACACAGGCAGAAATTGATCCCAGCAGACTAGAGCCTGCTCCCAGACAGAGGGTGTGGCTTGCCGCTGAGGCATACCTGGGGTTAGAACTCTCTGGTTCTTGGGGCCCCTGGTTGGCTCCATCCTTTAAGCTTCTGACTCTTTTTTTTTTTTTAAGTTTATTTATTTATTTTGAGAGAGACAGAGAGAGAATGAAAGCAGGGGAGGGGCAGAGAAAGAAGGGCACAGAGGATCCAAAGCGGGCTCTGTGCTGAGAGCAGAGAGCCCCATTCAGGGCTCGAACTCATGAACCATGAGATCATGACCTGAGCTGAAGTCAACGCTTAACCAGCTGAGCCACCCAGGCGCCCCTAAGCATCTGACTCTTGAGTTTGGCTCAAGTCGTGATCTCAAGTTGTGGGATCAAGCCTGGAGGAGCCTGCCTGGGATTCTCTCTGTCCCTCTCTCTCTCTCTGCCCCTCCCCTGCTCACACGCTCATACTTGCACTCTAAATAAATAAATAAACTAAAAAAAGAAAAAGAAAAAAGAAGAGCTCTCTGGTTCTTAAATGCGCCAATGTCTTAGCTGCAAGGGTCATCCAGGGCAGTTGAGGAGGGAGGTTGAGGTAGGGAAGTGGTCAAGGGTGTACGGGAGAGGCAAATGGGACTGAAAGAGGCACCAAGTGTGGCTCTCACCTTCTTCACAAATTTTCACAGGGGGAAGTGGGCCTTGAGCAGGACGTCGGGGGGCGGGGGTATTCAGGCTCAGCCTTGGATGTTCAGAACCTGACTCCCCAGGAGAGAGACAGTCTCTGCTCAGTCCCGGCCCCCAGCCCTTGCCCTCTTAGCCTCCTGCGTTGCCGCCCAGGACAAGGGACTAGAGTCGGCGTCTCTATAACTTTACTTCAGAGGCGTGTGTGAATCAGTCCAAGGGCTACATCTTGCTGTGGTTCCTGTACCCAGGTGCAGGATGCCTGCAACTGAAATCCACAGGCCAAGCGGGATTTCTGAGTCGTAGCACTGGCTCGCGTGTATGGAGTGCTAACCTGGGCCAGGCGCCGCGTGGATTCGGCGACCCCTCACAACCACCCTGTGAGGCAGGCCGTAATGAGAAAAGCGAAGGCTGGAGAGGTAACTTGTCCCAGGTCACATGGCTTGTGTCAGCTGGGTCCTCTGGGAAGCAGACACTAAGATCTATTGAGATTTATTACAAGTAAATGCCTGTGACTCGGTGGGTTGAGTGCCCGACTTCGGCTCGGGTCATGATCTCACGGTTCGTGGGATCGAGCCCCGCGTCCGGCTCTGTGCTGACAGCTCGTGAGCCTGGAGCCTGCTTCGGATTCTGTGTCTCCCTCTCTCTCTCCGCTCCTCCCCCACTCATGCTCTGTCTTTCTCTCTCTCAAAAATGTTTAAAAAAAAATTTAAAAAGTAATGCCTGTGAGAAATATAAAAGGGGGAGGGAGAAAGAACCTTCAGGCTGGAAAACCACCGGGCACCATGACAGGGTCTCAGCCAGCCCAGTGCAGAGCTCTGGAACAGACCGCCTGCCAGAGGAGTGCGGCTCTGGGCAGAAGTGGCCAGCCCAGCCCCCTGCCACGGTCATTGGCTGGGGCTGACTGGGAGGAACTGGCCCAGGCTCCAGAGCTGAGGTGCTGTAGCCAGACACTGCAAATTCCTTCCTGAAGGGGAATCTGAGAGGCACGCCTCTGTGGCCACCTAGCAGCTAGAAAATAAACCAGGCCCCAGACTCCAGCGGTCGGGGGCCACATGCTTGTGTGCTTAACCCCTCTGCGCTACCTCTTGGTAGACAGGGTGGAGGAGTAGAAGAATCACTAAACTGGACCCAACCTCAGTGTCCTAGCTCCGCAAGTACCAACTATATGTCTTTGGGCAAGTCGTTTCATTCATTCATTCATTGCAATACTTCCTGAGCATTTGTGAGTGTTGAGTCCGGTGCTAAACCTCAGTTCAAGTGCTGGCCATGGCTTCGTAGAGCTGTCTATGTGGGAACGGAGGACCGCAGTAGCTCACAGCGATGCTGAACAATATAATAAGGCAGGGATGCTCACGACAGAGTACAGAGACGTGGATGCTATTATGGGCCTCCACTTCGTCTGAGAAAGGGAGCACATGGTCCACTCTATAAAACCAGTGTTGGGTCAAGCTTGGGGAATCACAGGCTCTGCTCCAGCAGACCAGAAGGCTGGGACTAGAGTGTGGGCCCGGCCAGAGAACCAGCCTGGGCCTATATAAGCCAGGACATGCGCAGCTGTCCATCCTGCTTCCCAGAAGTGGCTGGTTCTATCTCCAAGATGAGTAGTGAACCACTGACCTTGGGGCAGGTTCCTGGCCTTGGGGGTGTAGATCCAATGCCTTTGGTACTCGTGACTGCAGGACAGGTCCTCCGTCTTTGCCTTCACCCAGACACCGCTGGTCCAGGCTGAGAGCCAGGCCAGTTGAGCAGGAACTCTTAGTTAAACAGTAGACATTCATCGGCTGATGGATGAGTCCTAGGAAAATCAGCAAACTCATTTAAAAAGGCAACCACCCAGATTTTCCTTAGTCCTTTTCCTCACCCAGCCGTGCCCAGACACATGACCTTGACGAGGTCCCTTATCTTGCTGCAAATTATTGCCAGGAAAATCTATGGCCAATTAAACAAGCAAATGTTCCTCTTGTGCCTTTTTACTTCTGCTCTCTTAACTAAGCTCTGGCCAGAAGCCGTGGTCTCGAGAAGATGCTGGACTCACGGGGTTCTCTTCATCAGACTAAACATTTCCCCCCATGGCACAGGCTCCTGGGCTTGGTTATTCAAACAGCAAAACCCCAATGCTCCCAAGATAAACTACTGATGATGTGATAATAGCAATCACCCTGGAGAATTCCAATTGGTGCATATCACCAGGGGAAATGTCATCAGCAAGCAAGAATCCTTGGTTTTTATGGCTCAGATGTAAAACACGAATATGACCGGGTTCCAGTGGCCAATGGAAAAGCATTGACATTGGAAAGTCCTTTTCCTCACCATAGCCAGGGAAAGAGCCAGAAACACTCAGTGTCCCTGGTCTGTAAGAGTCTTTCTCCTACTCCAGCCATTTTGGGCCAATGTTTTGTTTTTGTTTTTGTTCTTAATTTTTTTAATGTTTATTTTTGAGGGCTGGGGAGGGGCAGAGAGAGAGGGAGACGCTGAAGGGAGAATCTGAAGCAGGCTCCAGGCTCTGAGCTGCTCGAACTCGTGAACTGTGAGATCATGACCTGAGCTGAAGTCAGATGCTTAACTGACTGAGTCACCCAGGTGCCCCCATCGTGGGCCAATGTTAAGGAAAATGTCAGTGATGGCTGGTTGAGGGTGAGGGTAGGCCAGAATTTTGTTCCCTAAAATTAGCCAGATCCCACCCACCTACCCTCTCCCCAAGAGCCCAGGCATGCTGCCCTGCCAGCAGCCCACTCCTCACTGCACCCCCATCTCAAAAGTAATTGTTCCTCTATGTTTCTTTGAGTTTCTGCCTGTTTATTCTCCCTGTTCTTTTTTCTATTCCACTGTCTCTTCTCCTTTCTCTGCTCCCTTTCCTGAAGTTGGTCGTCGGTGACTTTGCTCTTCACCCTGTGTCCTACTGTTAGACTACTCAGTTATTCAGGCTTTAACAGGATGCCTGGAAACTGGCAAAGGGGGCTCAAACCCCTTCATCGGGAACATTAGCAACCTGTCCTGGCCATCTTCCACGAACAAGACACAGGGAGCCAGATCCCAGCAGACAGGCCCCGGGTCAGAGATCCTGACCAAGTAAGGGAGAAAAACATGAAACCCTGCTCCCAAAGACATCCCCTCCCCAAATAATAAATATTCCACCCCTTAGCTAACAACTGTCAGTAAAAGATAGAGACCCAAACCCTGGGCGCAGCTCTCCCTTGAGCTTGTCCACTCTCACATCTCAAGAGATTACTTAATCTCTTTTTAAAAAAAAAAAATAATAATTTATCGTCAAGTTAGCTAACATACAGGGTATACAGTGTGCTCTTGGCTTGGGGAGTAGATTCCTGTGATTCATCCCTTACATACAACACCCAGTGCTCATCCCAACAAGTGATCTCCTCAATGCCCATCACCCTCTTTCCCTGTCTCCCCCCGACCCCACACCCCCATCAAGCCTGTTTGTTCTGTGTTTAAGAGTGAGAGTACTCTCTCTTTAGCCACGGAAGTGAAGAATTGATTCTTACAATTTCCATTTTTATTTATGCATTTATTAAGAGACACAAAGTTCCGTTTATGTTTATGTATTTATTAAGAGAGTAAATTTTAATCCCCTCTTCACTTGCATGGCTCCACCCCTGTTCTGGTCCATCCACCGGGCAGCACTGTCACTCAGGTCAGGACGTTCTTTCCAAGCCCTAGGCCAGTCTTGGGGTGTCTCAGCCACATTTCCTCCCTCCTCTCGCTGTCCTCACTCTGGTGATCACAGTGGTCCTAGGGAACCGTCAGGCTTCCCTGCAGGCAGCACGAGAGCAGGCCAGGGCCGCTGCCAGCCCCCCAGGGCAGCTCTGTGTAAATCAGGAAGAAGTGCCCCCTCTTCAAGACAGATGCAGCTTCTGTGGCAGGGAGCACATCTCAGGAGACTTCAGCTCCATGCTCCCCCGTGGCCAGGCAACCCTGTGTACTCTGCACGGAAGACAGGACGGCCAGGACCTACCCTGTGCAAGATGCCGCTCTGGGGATAGGAGCAGTAGGTACCTCTGTGGGCTAAGGGAGTTCTTTGCACTGCTGCAGAAGCAAAGCCCAAAGGCAGTTAGCAACTATTGTGGGACTTAGACTTCAACTGAGAGCTTGTTTAACATGCACATTCCTTCCATAATTTGGCTATTGTTGGAAGTGCTGCTACAAACATTGGGGGAGAGGGGAAAGTGGGTGATGGGCATCGAGGAGGGCACCTGTTGGGATGAGCACTGGGTGTTGTATGGAAACCAATGTGACAATAAATTATATTTAATATGAAAAAAAAAGAAAACAAAACATGCACATTCCTGGCCCCGCCCCCAGAGAATCTGCAGCAGCAGGTGTGGCCTGGGGCCCCTGAGTCAATCTCTGCAGGTGATTCTGTTTTGTTTTGTTTTTAATGTTTACTTATTTTTGAGACGGAGAGTGCGCATGCGTGAGCACAACTGGGAGCGTGGCAGAGAGCGAGGGGGACAGAGGATCATAGTGGGCTCCGCACTGACAGCAGAGAGCCCCATGCAGGGCTTAAACTCAGGAACCATGAGATCAGGAACCATGAGTCATTTGCTCAACCGACTGAGCCACCCAAGTGCCCCTTCCAGGTGATAGTCCCTGGTTCTCCAGAGCAGCCTCTTAGAACCTTTTCAGTTTTGTATCCCAAGAACGAACACATTTTAGCTCTCGCTCACCAAAGAAATGTATTAGTCTTTAAGTTTTATACATGTAATACTGAGAGCCAGGATATTAAGTAATAGAAAGAAAAATTGTTAAAGAGAAAAATAAATATAAATGAAAATGGTAACGTGTTCCTCCTGCCCACACCCCTCTCCCATTCTGCCTTTTAGCTCTCAGGGTTACAGTGCTCCCCGCTTTGGAGGCCAGGGCCACCGAGACTGGGAGAGGAGATTTAGCCACTGAGAACATAAGTCACCACATCACTGGGACCCTTCTCACCCAGTGCTACCCTCTGCCTTCCTACCCCCAATTGGCAATGCTGATTCCCAGGCAGGAATCCAGTTCCAGAAGATCATCATGATTCCATTTCCTTTGGAGGGGGCACTGGCATTATGACCGGTCATTGAGGGGCCCCTCCTGACTTTCAGGGTGCTCTGTGACAGTGAACGCTCCAAGGTTTTGCCTTTCACTGTAGAATGTTTGGACGTTTCTCTCTGTTATGTTCGGCCTCAACCAACCTGCTATGAATCAGGCCTGTGCTGATTTAGCAGTATGTCATATTTCGGGTGCCAGGCTTCCTCACCTGTAAAATGAGAGGGTTGGACTGAGGGATTGCCAAAATGCCTTCCAGCTCTGAGAAGTAAGGCCTCTAAACCCTGGCTGTGCCATTCATGAGTGGGAGAGTCGGGGGGTAGCACTCAGAAAAGACCAGGGAAGTTAGCGGGTTAATAAGGCGGTAACCATCTTTCAGCCAGTTCTTGGGGGAGAGAAGGACACGAGAGAGAGTCAAGGTCACCAAAGCAAGGGCAGTACGACTGCTGGGCTTGGCACCATGCAGGGCGGCAGTCACCGGGTCTGGGTTCTAGAATAGTCTTTGCCTGGAGCAAGTTTCCTTGAGCAAATACTTCATTTTCCAAAGACAGGATGGCTTGGATGGTCACCGTGGACCTCATCATGGGTGTAGTCTAAAATGATTTTTTCAAAGTGAGAGTCATGAAATACATTTTAATTATTTGGTGAGGCAGGTAGGGCATGGCAGAATGGAAAAGTTTCTTGAAACTTTTGTTTCAGGTGTGTGTGTGTGTGTGTGTGTGTGTGTGTGTGTGTGTAAATGAGAAAGGGGGAGAGAGAGAGAGAAAGAGAGAGAAACTGAAGGGACCCCATGAAAAAAAGCTGTTTTTTTTCTCCCTTTGGCTCCTCTTCTGTTTCTACTCTTGCTAACACCTGTACCCCCACTTTACACAGGCCTTAATGTATGTCCAACTTGTAGAGGTCAAGGAGTTAATGCTTTCTTTGGGGTCTTCCAACACAGTAGATGACATCTAAGGAGTGTCCAGGTGACGTCCTCATGAGTGTTTTTCAAGACCACTGACTCAGGACGCCTGGGCAGCTGAGTCAGTTAAGCATCCAACTTCGGCTCAGGTCATGATCTCACAGCTCACAAGTTCGAGCTTGTGCTGACAGCTCAGAGCCTGGAGCCTGCTTCGGATTCTGTCTCTCCCTCTCTCTCTGCCCCTCCCCTGCTTGTGCTCTGTCTCTCTGTCTCAAAAATAAATAAACATTAAACAAATTTAAAAAAAAAAAAAAAGGACCACTGACTCAAGACACCTTGATTGCCAAGACCCCCAGCTCTAGGGCATGAGTGGCTCATGGAGGACGTCTGAGCACTCCTCCTTGTTTTGAACAAATCCTGGATGACTGAGAGGATAAGAACACCAGACCACCATCCTCAATAAAAACGCCCGACCCCAAGCAAAGATGAGACTCATCCTCCATTTTCTTTCCAAATCTCCAAGATGCTCTGTCTGTATCTGCTCTCTCTCTCTCTTTGATAAATTGCTCTCACCTCTTGCTGGCTCACATCTGATTTCCATCTTGTGTGAGGCCAAGGATTCTCTTGCCTGGTCCTGCAGGACCCCCTCTGGGTCCTCAGACCTGGCCTACCTGCATCATGTGTGTTAGAAATAAGCCTACCAACCCAATCAAAGGAGGGACATGGAGACTCAGAACACAGCGAAGTGAGGCTTTAATCAACGCTCTTTCGAGAGCATGTGTCTGATGGACAAACACAGAGCAGTCACAGCAGACAATTTATCTCCTGGCGTGCAAGTCCCTCCCCTGACTCCTCATTGGCTGAGTACTACAGAGGTTATAGCCTAACCCAGATGTTGCCTATGCCCACCTAAGCCAAAAAGTAGTCTCATTGGAATAAATGTACCTTCCCTGAGGTGATGCAGAGAATTTCAGTTCCTCTTCCCTTTGTTCTTTGGTGCATGCTCATTGCAAACCCGTGCAAATAAGTCTGAGAAACAGAGAGGGGAGAAAGAACCAGGAAGTGAAGTGTCTAAGGGTTTGGGACTCCATTGTGGGGGGTGGTTCCTACATATTTCCAGTAGGTTGTAAACCTACTGTTAACTCACCAGCGCAGCTTTTATTTAAAACGGATTTTCTTTAAGTTTATTTATTTATTTTAAGAGAGTGAAAGAGAGAGAATGAGGAGGGGCAGTGAAAGAGAGGGACAGAGAATCCCAAGCAGGTTCCTCACGGACAGCAGAGAGCCCGATGCGAGGCTCGAACTCATGAACTGTGAGATTGTGACCAGAGCCGAACTCGGATGCTTAACGGACTGAGCCACCCAGGTGACCCCACAGCTTTTATTTGGTATTTCTGCAAATGAGTCATCTCCCTTATGTCTCACAATGTGTGCACATGCTGGGTTACCTTACCCAGTTGGGGTCCCAAGAGGAAACAGAAGACACACTGAAATGAGAATAATCTGAGGAGGGTTTAATAGAGAGACTATTTACAAAATTGGGGAAGAGGGAAACCAGCATGCAGGACCCAGGGGTCAGCAGCAGCGGAGATGTTACCACCCCTGGCGCAGAAGGAAAATGGACTGCTTTCCAGAACCCAAAAGAGGAGTTGTGAAGAAGAGCCACCTTGAAAGGAGCAGTGGCCGTTATTGGAGGGACAGCCAGCCTGCTGTGACAGAGCAGGAAGGAAGCTGGGAGACAAAACACCCCAGCCACACTCTCCACCTTTCGTGTCTTGTTGGAACTACCCATTGGCAGTGGAGCCTCCCCAGAAGCCAGAGGGCACCACAGCCGCGGGTGCAGTGCCCTATGCCTCTCATGGCAGAGGGCAGTGGGTCCCAAGGGACAAAGGGACAATATCCCACGCAAAGAGAAGTCAAATCTATTTCTTGCCGTGGATTGCAGTCACATACACTTATGCGCTATTGCCCCCAAGGGACCAAGGTGGCACTGGGAGCCTGCATGCATTTAGAGTCCGTCAGAATAAGGCTGGAATCCTGGCATGCTGCCTGACCTTGGACAGACTACTGAACCTGATGCATGCAGACCAGGTCCAAGGACCCAAAGAGGGAGACCCAGCCAAGAGGGTCATTGGCTTCACGCAGGATGGAAATCAGACATAAGTCAGCAAAAGGGAGAGCAGTTGCAGACGGTCCGTCCTAGAGACTCAGAACGGAAAAGAGCATGAATCTCATCTTTGCTTGGGGCCTGGGATTTTTATTGGCCATCACGGTCTGGTACAGGTGTCCTCATAGACATCTAGGAACTGGGCAGAACAAGGACAGGGGCCAGGTGTCCTTCATTTGTCACTCATTCCCTGAAACCAGGGAATTGGGGATCAAGGTGTTCGGAGTCTGTGCTTTCAGAGAATGTTTATGATGATCTCGCCCATTTACTCCTTAGAGATCATCTATGGCGCTGGAAGACTCCAAAGATATCATTATCACTTTGTCCCTTACAAGGAGGACATTTCACATTACAAGGCATGTGTAGAGTGGGGTGGGGCATGCAGGTCCTAGCAAGAACAGAAGCTAGAAAAAAAGCAAAGTTAAAAAAAAACAGATTTGGGGGCTCCTGGGTGGCTCAGTCGGTTAAGCTTCTGACTTCGACTCAGGTCATGATCTCACGATTCGGGGTTCGAGCCCTGCATCGGGCTCTGTGCTGACAGCTCTGAGCCTGGAGCCTGCTTCGGATTCTGTGTCTCCTTCTCTTTCTTCTTCTTCTCTCTCTCTCTCTCTCTATCTCTCTCTCTCTCTCTCAAAATAAACATTTGAAAAATGAAAAGAAACCAGCTTTTATTTTTCATGGGGTCCCTTCAGTTTCCACGTCTCAAACCCATCTGAGCCTTAGCTCCTTAGCTCGTGCAAGACAGGGAGAAATGATACCAGGTGTGTAGGCTTATCCCATGCATTAAGGATAATAACTGAGAAATGCCAGGTACGTGAGGTGTTCAGTAGTGACAGCGGCGATCCTGTGTTCTAGATGTGACAACAGGAATTATTCATTGACAGCAGGGAGTCCCTCCACAGCACGGGGGCTCAGGGAAGAGTCTGGCCCATCTCTATTTCTTTCAACATCACCCTTGCCTTCTGTGGGCCTTCTTTCCCTCCATGCTTTCCACCCAGGCTTCTGATACACTGTTCTGCAGGCAATTATTGATGGAATGATTTATACATTACAAGGTGTGTATTGTTCTTGGAGAAAGCACAGGCCAGTTGTCAACAGAAATTTACTGAGATGTTAAGTGGTAAGAAGAATTAAAGCCCAAATTAAGGAACCAGAGCAGGAACAGGAGGAGCCTTTCTGGGGAGCCAAGAGTCTGGAGTACTCTCTGTGTGATTCCCATGAGCAGTGCGCCTCCTGGAGGCAAGGGGGCCTGTTCCAGCCAGGAGGGATTTTCCTTCCGCAACTACAGCCATGGCTTGGGTTAAACCTGGGTTCCCCCAGACCCCTGCTCCACAGATCCTGATCTTTTGAGTTCGTGGCAAAAAGTCACTTTGTTTGTCTCCCTAACAATCACCAAGGGTCCCTTTTCATGACAAATCCAGCCAGATGGCCCAGGCTCCTATTAATGGACCATATCTTACAGGAGTCTCAGCTTCCTCACCTGGGAAACGGAAATAACTCCTGCCTTAACGGATGGCTGTGAAGGGTTGGAATCATGTATAGGAAGAGCTTGGGCCAAGTCAACAAATGGAAACTTCTGGTCTGGCCCATCCTGGTCAGTGTCTTCCACAGATGACAGCTCTGGCCCAGCAGGCAAGGCTCCTCCTCTGCAGTCGGGTCACTTTGATCCACAGGGGTTCTGTCCCTGTGATTAAAAGCTGCTGACGCCAAGGGTGCCTGGGTGACTCAGCTGGTTAAGCATTGGACTTTTTTTTTTTTTAAGTTATTTTTGAGAGAGAGAGAGAGTGAGCAGGGGAGGGGCAGAGAGGGCGATGGAAGACTGAAGAGGGCTGTGTGCCAACAGCGGAGAACCTGATGAGGGACTCAAACTTGCGAGCCATGAGATCACGACTTGAGCTGAAGTCAGACGCTTGACCCACTGAGCCACCCAGAAACCCCCCGGCTTTTGATTTCGGCTCAGGTCATGATCTCTCCGTTCCTGAGTTCAAGCCCCACCTTAGGCTCTGCACTGATAGTTTGGAGCCCGCTTGGGATTCTGTCTCCCTCTCTCTCTCTCAAAACAAATAGATAAACCTTAAAAATAAATAAATAAATAAATAAATAAATAAATAAATAAATACCGTTGATGCCAGTGAAGGCTGCCTGTGGCTCCGCTGGAGACACTGATAATGATGCCTTGGGGCTGGGGCGCCCCCCCCCCCCGGGGCAGGAGAAGACCGCTCTGCCAGAGCTTCCAGCCCTGTGTTCATTTGCATTAAAATCAGAGGCTTCACTCACTTTCCAGCTACACACACACACACACACACACACACACACACACGCACACAGGCAAACACACATGTGTACATGCTTGCTGGAGGCTACAGATCAGACTTGTCACTGTGCTTTGGTACATAGAGGATCAGGGGAGCAAGCCTGGAGGGCTGCCGTGATAGGGACCGACAACACTCTAGCTCCTGACAACACTGGCTGCTGGCTGAGATCAGAGCAGGGTTCTGGAACCAGCCTGCTCGGGCTGGTCTCTAATCCAAGTCTTACGGCTTTCAGGTGGGGTGGCCTTGGGCAAGATACTCATACTCTCTGTGCCTCGGTTTCTTTAACTGCAAGTGAGGGCCGTGGTATGCTGTGATGAAGGGTTGTGATGAAGGAAGCTTTCCTGAGTCAGAACAGGGAAGGAGGCTGGAATAAGAGGTGGTATAGTCATCTAGTGCTCCGTGTGTGTTAGCCCCCGTGTCAGCTTTCAGCCTTATCACTAGCACAGGGATGCCTGGCTGGCTCAGTCAGTAGAGTGTGTGACTCTTGATCTTGGGGTTACTGAGTTCGAGCCCCACACTGGGGAGTGGATTGTACTTAAAATTAAGAAAAAAAAAATCTTTGTGGAGGTGCCTGGGTGGCTCAGTTGGTTAAACGTCAACTCTTGATTTCAGCTCAGTTCATGAGATCGAGCTCCTTGTCAGGCTCTGCACTGACAGCACAGAGCCTGCTTGGGATTCTCTCTCTCCCTCTCTCTCTGACACTTTCTCACTCTCTCTCTCTTTCAAAATAAAAAAAATAAACTTAAAAAAATTTTGGGGGTGCCTGGCTGGCTCAGTCAGTAGAGTGTGTGACTCTTGATCTCTAGGTTGTGAGTTCGAGCCAAGCTCCACGTTGGGTGCGCAGATTACTTAAAAAATAAAATCTTAAAAGAAAATCTTTAAAACAAGTGTACAGTGAGAGGAGCCCTGGACTGGGCTGGGAAGAAGAACCAAGAGTTAATTCCACTATTATTGTTATTTTTCCAAAAATGTTATTCCAAATGGTACTTGGGGCAAGTTATAGAGATCCTTACACTTCACCAAAATAGAATAAAGAACAGGAGGACATTTGGCTGAGGGGAGAGCGAGGGCAAGAGAAGGGTGGTCCCTCAGTCCTGTGGAGTTTCCGGAGGTGGACATTATGGGCTCTGAGCACCATACAAACACGATCACTTGCAAAATTCACTGACAAATGCAAGTCAGTTGCAAAGTGGATGAACAGCCCCCCAAACAGAAGGTTGAAGAAAGAAGTCACTGGCAAAAGAGTACATGCTGTGCGATTCCATTTATATAATAAGTACAAACACGGGCGAAACTAATCCATGCTGTTAAGTCAAGTTAATTGTTATCCTGGGGGGTGGGGCAATGGCGGAAGATTGGGGGCAGGGGAGTGTGCTGGGGGACCTGGCAAAGTCCTATTTCTCCATGTGCGTATGGATGACACAGGTGTTTTCAGTTTGTGAGAATTCATCATGCTGTACACTTAAAATGTGTGTTTGTGTACACGTAATTTTCCCTGAAAATTTCAAACAAAAGCAGTTGCTTGGTGAAAGCACAGCTTTTCAGTAGACTGAGTATGTAAATAACACTATTGTCAATGACAGGGATAAATAGCTCATCTGCCTTGTGTGCTCCACTAACCACTACATCTATTCCCCTCACAGCTGTCCCATGAGGTGGGGGTGGCACTCCCCTCTTACAGATGGGGCAGCTGAAGCTTAGTAGGTGAAGTAATTTCCCCGGCACCCCCAGATCCCTTCCCTGGCAGAACATACTGCTTTGTGTGTGTTCCCCCCGCCACCTGCATACCCAATAGTCAATGCCTTGAGGATAGAGCACAGAGTCTGACATATAACTAAAGCTCAATACATGCCCGAGGGAGGGAGGAAGCAAGGAACGTTATTCCATTGTCGCCCGTCACCCCATCTTGGCATTCTGAATTCATTTTTGTCTCCTGTCTAATTTCTATTGCATTTATAGGCAGCACCAAAGGGCACTTAATTGCTTTTTGTTGCTAGTTCTAAAACATTCCGTCACTCGGGCCCATGCCTCTGAGCTGCACGATTGTTTGGCATGATTGAAGAGTGAAGAGATCTACTTCTGCTTCCCAGAGAGCGCAGCCTGGATGGGAGAGAGAAGATGGGGAGAAGTACAGGAAGGTTGGGGTGGAGGTGGGGAATGGATGCCTACGCCTGACTCCCTCCCACCTGCCCAAAGCCTTAATTCTTAACCCAGCACCAGGAAGTAAAAGTGAGTGAATGGCCCCCAAATGGAAACATCTCCTGGCCCCGTTCCTCCACTCCGGGGCCTTGCTTCTGTCCCTGTCCTCTGCCTTGGCCCCTTCCCACCCTATTGGATCCTTTGTCTGAATTAAGATCAACAGACAGCCCAATGTGTGGTCAACTCACCGCGAAGCCTGCACTTAGACTCTCTCTGCCAAAAGCCTTTTCTCCTGGGGAGGCTTCAGCAGACATTGAAAAGCTGCGGAGTCTCCAGAGTCCCAGAGAAAAGCCACCCTCTTCTGATACCAGAAGATCTTTACACATCCCTCCAGAACAGTGAGAGACGCGGCTTTCCTGCCCTTTGGGAGGGTCATGTCTTTCTGCCACTGCTTGTGTTACACTGAGTCAACATTCAATGAATAATGAATTATAATAATAATAACTTGAGGAAATTTATGCCCTAGCTTCAACTGGGTCCAAAACATAAAGGGAAAATTCACTGTAAATTACATCCTGGGACGAGCAAGTGAATAATACAGGCTTCTTTCCCCAGAGACCTCCAAATCAACTCATTTAAATTAATAAATCCCACTCTCCTCTGTGCCTGAATAACAGGCTTATTTATGTGTCTTAGAATTGGCCAAAATATCCGAGTGAGGGAACAGAGCAATTAGAGTCTTTTCTTTACACCGAGAGATTTTTGAGATGCCGGCTAAGCTAGCTAACTCTCATTTTGCCTGAACACAGGGAAAGGAGAAAAAACCACAACAACATTGAATTCAATCTGACGAATGGATTGCTTCTAAATCTACATGCTGCCAAATAACCAAATTGACTGGATTTTTCACTCTTCAGTCACTTCTTTTGTTAATATCTGGGTATAGGGCTTCTAGGCCTAAAACCTTGATTTGGACCGGTCTTTCTTGAAAAGATCTCTGCAGAGCTCAAGACTGGGAGATATGGTTTGTTTTGACAGGTCTTCCTACTGAGACCCCTTGCATTCAGAGCCAAATTCTAAACTATTTTACGGAATGGGACTACCAGTCAGAGTGGATGTGGCGTGCGAAGGGGGTGGGGTGGAGGGGGTGACTGGGCAGTGTTAACTCTCTAGTTTGGGGTATGTTAGGGTGGTCAGTGGGGGGCAGAGGTGGATCTTGGAGGAGAGGCAGGGTGAGACACTGGAGGGCTCAGGACAGCTTCTCTTTACCAATGGAAATGAAAGTATTTTAAAATTTCAGGGGCATCTCAGTCGTTTGGGCGTCCGACTTCGGCTCAAGTCATGATCTCATGGTTTGTGGGTTTGAGCCCTGCGTCGAGCCCCTCGACGGCTCAGAGCCTGGAGCCTGCTTCAGATTCCGTGTCTCCCTCTCTCTTTGCCCCTCCCCTGCTCATGCTCTATCTCTGTCTCTCAAAAGTAAATAAATGTTAAAATTTAACATTTCAACAGTACAGATGGCTGTATATCAAGTCTGCCTCTGTGTGCTATGAACAGCTGGGGGTGGGGAGAACGTTCTAATCTGCCTTTGTGGGTCATTTCTGTTCTCTTCCCTCTGACCTTATTTCTTCTTAAGCTAATCTGTTCATTGTCACCCTGATTTACACAGCTGTGGTGCAATGCAATTCTGATGCTAACTACCTTGAGTTAGGTCAAGTTCCATAGGTTAAGGGCACAGTCCCCAACAAATCCACCCTCACTTCAGACACTAGCTACAATCTGGGGGACCCCCAGAGCCACCTCATACTTCAGACCAACTGGCTAAAAACTTCAGGTGTACCTCTTACCTTCTCAAGTTTGATAATTCACCAGAATGACTGCTAGAACTGAGGAAAGCGGTCTACATAAAACGACAGTCTTATTGTAAAGGATATAAATCAGGACCAGCCAAAGGAAGAGACACAGATGAAGTCTGGAAGGATCCCACATGTGAAACTTTCTGCGTCCTCTGGATGCATCACCCTCACAGCATGCTAATATATATCATCAACCAGAGAAGCTCACCCAAGCCACAGTCCAGAATTTATGTTGGTATTTGATTGGGTAGGCCTAATTGAAACCTTGACCACAAGACTGATCACAGTCTCTAGGCCCCTGCCATTCCCGGGAGGTTGAGCTGTTATTGTGTGGCTCAACAGTCCCAACCATTTTCTCACGTTTGGTCTTCATGGTATGACCAGTCCCCGTCATCTTGGTAGCATGAACTCAGGTGTGGTCGAAGGGCACACCATGAATAACACAGGAAATTGCAAGGTTTAGAGGTTCCCTTCCAGGACCTAGGAACAAAGGCCTGCCAAATCCGTTATTATACAACATATGGCTTAAACGAACATACTTTCACTGGGGCCTAGCTTCTGTGTCCATTCCATATGGCCTAGAATGCTATTGTGTGAGTGTGTGTGTGTGTGTGTGTGTGTGTGAGTGAGTGAGCACATACACAGAGGTGACTGAGAAAGTGGAAGGATGAAGCAGAAAGAACCTTGGATTAGAGGTTGAGCCCTAGTCTTGGGTTGGGTGAAACATTATCCTCAGGGAGGGAAAAGAGTAATAGTTCTGCCACCAAGGCCAACTCTGTGCTCTTAAGGGTTTGCTCATAGGCTAGAGGACAGATGGTCTGAGAGGGGGCCAGAGAATGGAAAGTTGGGGGTAAGCAGGGACATCTTGTAGGATGGGGAATGTCAGAGTTGGGAATGTCCTGTGTCCACAGTCTTGTGAGTGTGTGTGTGTGTGTGTGTGTGTATGCATATGCATGTACCTGTGCCTGTGTAACACACATATGAGCTTGTGTGAAGGTAAAAAGGAAGGACAGGCTAAGTTGACAATACTCTCCAGATTTGGGGTTACCATCCACTAGGGTACAAGATGAACCAATGGCTGATAAATGGTGCCCCTCTCACTATCATGCCTAATGAACCACTTAGAGAATTTTGACTTCCTGTTCTTATGACTTTGGGCTCTGCCAGATTCCCGGGGAGGGAACACACTTCCACCAGGGGACACTGAACTTAAAGCTATGATCACAACATGGTCACCCTGGGCTCCTCTAGCCAGTAGATCAGCAAGCAAAGAGAGGAGTTACTATCCTGTACAGGTGGAAGTCACTGGCCCTGACCACCAGGGTAGTTAGGGCTGTTGTCACACATTGCGGGCAGGGGGAAACATCTAGAACACAAGAATTCACTGCGCTTGGGCTTCCATGCCCCAGACAAGTACTACAATCACAGCCTGACAATGGCAAGGCAACTAAGAGCTCAGATCTCTTGAGATAAGGCTCAACAGTCTCTCACCAGGCATGCAACCCAGATCAGCTGGCCAGGGGAGAGGAACACTGAAGATGTGTGTTGGAGGAGGGAGATGAGGAATATTAGTTATGGTCTCGAGACCAGTTGTGATGGCAGGGACCATAGCTAGCTCCACTTACCTCCCTGTTCTGGCCGAGATTGTAGGCAGCCACTGCCATGAAGGACACTCTAGGATGAATCTGACATAGTGGACATAGGCCCACAAAGATCTCAGGGTTTCAAGGGGTGGGGTTACCACACACCTCTTCTGTACTACTTTGCACCCTCTTGTCCTCACTTCTTATTCCAGCCACTGCCGTGGCAATCAGGCCCGTGCAGTTTACAACCAGCTTCACGCGGGTTACAATATCACAGCACCTTACCCCCAAGTCTATGCCCTGTACCTCTTGCTTCCTGTGCTGGGACTTCTCAGACACCAAGTCATGGATACCGGCAGGAGCCCACTCAGCATGTGCACACGAGCAACCCAGAAGTGTGTGGTACTTATGGCCTGTGAGGCCACCCTTGACCAACGGCGGAAGGAAAATGGTAGCATGGGGTTTCTCCCTTTCATTCTCCAAGCAGAGAGTTCTGAGATGTATTTCTCCCAGCTTTCTGTCAAAATCAACTCTCCATGGCCCACACTGGTAGCCAACTCATTAATGCATTCTCCTGGCTTTCCTTCTTCTCCAGCCTCACTCTCTTGCTCCATGGAATCACATATCAAATAAGCCACCTGCATGAGAACCTTTGTTTTGGATTCTGCTTTGGGGGAAAAGCAGTCTCCCTCAACTGTCTATTCTCAGTACAGGAACTAGAGTGATCCTCACATGAGTTAGATCAAGAATCCTCTGCTCCAAACCTGGAGTTCTAGACAGGTTCTAGCCCCCACCTTGAGGCAGCCTCCCCCAGCTCCTTAAGGCAGCCAGGGCCAGTTACCCCCACTGGAATAGCTCCTCCTCTCCTGGGAGACCTTGTATGAGTTGACCCCCCATGACCTCTCTGACCTTGTGCCCCACCACCTTCTCTCACTGACCCACTTCCTCTCGTTCCAGGCTCTTGGCTCTCTCGAACACATAGCCAAGCTCCCACCTGAGGGTTTCATGGCAGCTCTTCCTTCTGCCTGGAGTGCTGTCTCTCCAGATGTTCACACGGACAGCCCCATCATTCTTTCGGGTCTTTCCTCTGCTAGTATCTCAAGGGAAGGTGACCAACCATCCTGGTTTGCCTGTGGCTCTGACGCTTCCCAGAAGGGGGGACTGTTGGTGTTAAGACTAGTTCAGACCCAGGCCAACTGGGATGCTTGTTCGCCTTATTTCAATGAGACCTGACTTTTCCATGTGAAAATTTCAACATCTCCAATTCTCTCCCCCACATCCCTCATTCCCATTTATTCTGCTCTCATATTTCCTTTCTTTCACAGCATCGTCTCCTCCAACCTACTACACAGTTTATTCACATAGTATGTTTATTGTTTAGAGTATGCCCTACTCTATCCCTAGTCTCTAGAACAGCTGAGCACAGGGTTCTCGAAGTGTGGCCCTTGGACAGCAGCAGCATCACCTGGGAGCTTGTTGGAAGTGCAAACTCTTAGGCTTTACCTCCCAACCCACTGTATCGGACACCCTGGGGGCTGAGGGGTGGGAGTCCAGGGATCTGTGTGTTAACAGGCCCTCCAGAAGATTCCAAGGCACATCCAGCTTACAAGCCGCTGCCCTAGCACACAGCAAGTGCTCGATACGTGTTTGCAGAGAGAACGAATGACTTCCATGGGCATGGATCCCCTTCATCCATTCTACAGAAATGGGTTCTCAGTGGGCTCTTTATCAATAAGGATTTGCCTCTGTATGGAGGATTTGTTGCTTTGTGCCAGAGAGAGATTTCTCTTCCAGCCTGCAAGCCCCAGCTTGTGAGCACCCGGGGTCATCATAATTAACCCGACACGGGCTGCCTACGTGTGGTGAAAGCATCTTGACGCTTGCTTGCTTATCTCAGTGTGGAAGGTGTGAGAGAAATAGAACTGCTCTTATATTCTCCCATGATACCTGAGCTGTATTTTTCTTCTTTGACCGGGTAACCTCAATCAGCAATGTTATGGAGGATTATTTCAAAGGGTCAGACGGGAGTGGGGCAGGAGCGAGACGTCTGATCTCGGCCCTTCCTGAGAAATCAAACATTCCTGCAGTGCAGCAGGAGAGATTCAGGCAAGGCCTCAGGAAGGACTTTCTGAAGGCCAAGGAAAGTGCTGGGGACCTAAAGAAAACTATGAAACCCTCTCTCATAAATGCCTGAGTTGGGGTCGGTCCTATGTGTGGGCAGAGGAACCGGCCACAAGATTTTCCGGACTCAGGCAACGGATTGAGAGGTGGCTTCCTTTCAGTGAGCAGTCGGGAGCAGGCATTGTTCCTTGCTCACCTGCCATGAGGATTTGAACCCATTTTTCCTGATTTCTTTACCTCGGGGTTTTCAACCTTGGCACCACTGACGTTTTGTACTGAATAATTATTTGTGGAGGTGGCTGTCTTATGCAATGTAGGATGTCTAGCAGCATCCCTGGCCTCTGTCCCCTGGGCATAGATAGCATCTTCTTCTCTGAATGTGACAACACAAAACGTCTCCAGACGTTGCCAAATGCCCCTGGGGTGGGGACCGCTAGGTGTACCATGAAGCCCCGAGGATCTATAAGGTCCTTCTTAGCCCCGATATTCCAGGGTTCTGTCAAATCGAACAGAAGGCACTTGGGGCAGCAGAATTATGGTAGGGCTTCACCCTGAGACACAGACTACGTGTCACATGCACGGTGGGCCACCACAAGGTCAGGATGGCCTCTGATTGGATCTCTTCAAAATGCTTGTTCTCCAGACAAGCAGGTAGCATCTTCAATGACCATCCTGTCTGGATATTCACTGATGAGCGAGGAGGCACTGATGTCACGCAAAGGAATCCCTCCCTCATTTGTAAACCAGTGCCCCAGGCCATGCTTTCTCAGGAAACCAAGGGCCCAAAGTCACAGCCAACCAGATCTCCACTCCAAGCTATTTTTGAGGCATTATCTCCAGAAAGACCCTTTCGGGGTGAGGCGAGGGAGGCAAGGTCTTGCAAGTGCAGGGGCAGGACCCCTTCTTTATTTAAAATCTGGCTATTTTTTTCATCGTGGATTTTTTTTGCATTGATTTTGATTTTGTAAAGACACACTGCATTGAAACATTTTGTTCCTGAGTTACGTTGTGTCCCTCTGAAATGTTGCATCCTAGCAAGTGTCTCACTCGCCTCATCCTAGCCCTGGCCCTGATCACCCAGATTTTATGATGCAGGACAGCAGGCCTGGGAGTGAGGAGCATGGCAAAAGGAGCAGCCAACACTTACCCTGAAGGGCCCGAGCACCTGGTGTTGCAGAAGCCCCAGTAGCGACTGCTCAGCGCGAGCACACTGAAGATAAACTAGACAGAGCCTCCCAGCCCTGATCCTCGGTGAATGAATGGTCTGGGGCGCCACACATCATCCATTTATTCACAGTCATTCTCTGAGGACCCGCTCTTGGTAGATGCTGGTGAGACCAATGTGGTGACGATCACTTCCAGGCCGGGAAGACAGGCTCATAAACAAACGAAGCCTAATGCTGGTGATAAGGACTGTACAAAGCACCGTGGGAGTCTGCTCGAGCAGTGATTCATTGGATCTGATCTGCGGGGACAGAACCCAAATGCAAGATTCATTCCCAACCCAGGAGAGATCCTGTCAACCACAGGTCATTCTCCGCGTTCGCTAACAAGCCTGCCAGTCTCTACGGTGGGATGTGAGCTGGGGAGTTAGCCTCATTTGCTTTAGTCACTTGGGCAGCAATCAAGGGACTCCCTACCCCCCCCCTTCGTACAGCAGAGGCTCGGTCGGGTAGAAACAATTAATGAAATGATTCCCACATAATTAGAGGGCTTAACTGATGAAAAGCCAGAATATGGTTTTTTATTGCCCACTCTCTTTTGTGATTTGAGATTCAGGCGGTGGTTATGGCGGGGACTTTCAAGGAAGAAAGAGAGAGAAAAGAATGTGCTTGTGAACGATGGTCTAGCTCCCCATTTTACAGATGAGCACATTGAGGCCCCGAGTGGACAATTGAGTTGTTCAGAGGGACAGCCTTGAAAGAGAACCTGTTACTAACAATAGTGCAGACCCACAGGTGAGGGGAAGAATGTGGGGGAGGACAGTGTCTGCCTCCACTTCTCCAGTTGTACAGGGACATGTGCAAGTTTGCTTTGTTAAGAAATTAATTAAGCAGTGAGGTGCCTGGGTGGCGCGGTTGGTAACGCGTCCGACTCTTGATCTTAGCTCAGATCATGATCTCACAGTTCATGCGTTCAAGCCCTGCATCTGGCTCTGTGCTGATGCTTGGGATTCTGTCTCTTCTCTCTGCCCCTCCTCTACCTGTGTGTGCACGTGCATGCTCTCTCTCTCTCTCAAAGTAAATAAATTTTAAAAAGAAAGAAAAAGAAAAAACATTAATTAAGCAGCAGCTAATCCCTACAGAGGCGATAAATAGAGCCAATAAGCTGGCATTTGGTTTGTGGCAGGAGACGAGGACCCTCGTGGCTGGTGCCAGGTGTCCCGCATGCTAGGGAGGAGGGATTGGGTACTTTAAAGGAGGGTACGCCTAGAGTGTGGAATGTGGTGGCACTCGGGGTCTCCTCCCGGCAGCCCCGTGCCTACCTTGCCATGCCTCCGAATGCCCAGCAGCGTGGCATCTGTTCTCTCACACAGGCAAGAAGGCAGGAATACCATCAGCTCCATTTTGTGGTTGAGGAGACTGGCACTGAGAAATGTTCAGTGATTTGCCCAGAGGCATTTTGCTGAGCCCTTTCCTGGCGGATCCTGCCCTGGAGCCCAGCCCTCTGTGTTGTCGGCCCACCCCAGGCCCTCTCCCCAGTCTCACAGAGACTCCGCTGTTGGAATACACAGTCCGGGCTGCCGTCTTTGCACAGCGGGGCTGTGTGTGGCTATCTCCACCACATGGCCCATCATTCCTGTCAACTCCACCAGTTCAGGGAGACCCAACATCATCTACCTTTGAGTCCATCTGCTCCAGAGTTCTTTCTTACAGTTTTCTTTATATACACCTAGCCCATCTCCCCTCCAAGACTCCCTGCACTAAAGACCTTGTCTTTTGCCTCCTGCTAGCCCCAGGGCCTGGCACAGCATCTGGATAGTAGTGTTGCAGAAATATGTCTCCCTCCCCCTGGTCTGGTATGGCCAACCCTTGTAATAGCCCGGTGAAGCCAACTTTGGGATTCTCTGATTAGCCACACCACAGCCAATCCACTTCCTGGAAGCTGCCATGGGAATGGTCTTTGTCCTTGAAACAAGAGATTACAAATGCAGATTCATGGGGGGGGGGGGGGGGGGGTGGGTGGTTGAAGCAGGTACCACAGAAGAGTGAAGCCCACCTCCTGGGTCTCTAGGGATGCCTCAGGTCCACACAAGTGGGCAGGTCTTCTCAGCTCCTTTCCATGCTGGTTTCAGGAAACTATGGTCCCAGCGCTACTGGACCTTTGCTTTGCCAAGGTAAGCAGAAATCTGAATTTTGATGTGAAACTTACCTATGTGACAGTGTTGGTGTTAAATCCATCTTTTTATTTTAATTTTTTTTTAACGTTTATTTATTTTTTTGGGACAGAGAGAGACAGAGCATGAACGGGGGAGGGGCAGAGAGAGAGGGAGACACAGAATCGGAAACAGGCTCCAGGCTCCGAGCCATCAGCCCAGAGCCTGACGCGGGGCTCGAACCCACGGACCGCGAGATCGTGACCTGGCTGAAGTCGGACGCCCAACCGACTGCGCCACCCAGGCGCCCCTAAATCCATCTTTTTAAAAAGCCACTGTGATCGGATCAAACAAAACACAAGTCTGGGCTGCTTGCCTCTCTGCCTGTGGGGGAACTCTGATTTTAGCGCTTTCTTAGGCAGAAAGCTGAAAAGATGGCAGGAAGGGCTGGGGTGGGTTGGGGTCTGCAGGAGCCACTCAGAATGTCCCTCCCTCTCCCTCCCCACCTTGTAGGGGGTGCAGGGGCTCCCCTGTTCTGTACTTGAAACGGTACCTTGCTGGCCCGATGCTGTTGTGTGGTGTTCTAAAACGCCATCCCCTGCTCTGGTGGTCTTGAGTCTCCCTCCCACCAAGCTCGCCGTGCTCTCTCCTTCCTTGTGGGTAAATGAGAGGAAAAAGTCATCAAGTCTCGTGGTGCTTTCCGCGGCTCGACAACGTTAGTCTCAAATGTCTTCTCAGCGAATCTCCATGTTTTCAATTACCTCCTAACTCACCTCCGGGGAGCCCAGCCAAGCGGGAGGATTAGTAAAATAATGAGCTTAAATTATTTAGTTTTATTCCCCCCACCCTGTCTTTATTCTGTGGCAGTATTGAATCTAATCCAGGTCCAGATGCATTGGGTGATACATGACAGGTGATGGCTAATAACTGATCTCATTTTCAAATTAATATGCAAATTCCCTCGGAGCTGAGGAATGGAATGAAAGAGGCCAGTTGGGGCCAGCAGGGAGGAGAGTTGTGAGCAGGGAAGGAGCAAGAGGGGAGAGGAGGCTGTGATGTACCTCCTTATCCTCCCCTCCCTGGTCTAATCAGAACCTTCCTAGGAGACACGGGGGAGGGGAAATTTGATAACGTGGAAAATCGTCTTTGTCAAACGGAATCCCCAAGTGTACTCATGTCTCCCTCTACAGGGAGGCTGTGGGATCTTTGTACAGCAGAGCTGGAGGGGATTCTTCCCCCATTTTACAGATGAAGGAACTGAGGTCCGAACATACGAAGGGAGTTGGGAGCAAATCTGTGCCTATAAATCAGGATTGCCCTATGCCAGCAGGAAGGCCAGAGGGAGAAGTCTCGCATGAAGTGAGCCACAGGAAGGAGATTCTTTCTCCTCCAGACTCTGAAAATATATCCCTTCTAGTTCAAGAAGCATGTCCTCTGTGTGTGGGATTCTCTGTCGGAGCATACCCAGTACTCTCGGTCAGCACTCTGACACTTTCTGATAATTACCAGTTGGAAGGTTGAATTCATGAAGCACAGTGAGGCACCTGCTACCTGCTGTGTGTCTGTCATTGTGGTGAGCGCTGGAGACAGGCTTCTGTTCGGTTAATTTAATCATCAACTTCACATAACAAATGGGAAAGCAGAGTCCCAGCTAGTGACCTTCCAAGGGGGGGCAGACTTCCCAGCAGAGGTGGGTCTGGATTCCAGGGCTTCTCAGTCTGTTCCAGTGCTAGTTCTGTCTCGTGGCCAGCTCTTAATCTTCAGGCTAGGAGTTCTGGACGTGGTTGTATCCAGCCTGGTTTCTATTTATTTTGAAAAAGTTCATGGAAAAATAAGTTATCTTCCCAACTCACCCAGGAAGATGGGTCATTGGAAGGAAGGGGCCACAGGCTGCATTGACCCGTAGCTAGTGAAGAGGGAGTGGTTGTTCTTTGGATGGGAGGGAGCTGGGCCCAGGCATAGTGTCCTGGTGCAAAGATTGCCGGCCTGGGATGCTTCATTAGGCAGGATTGTCTCAGCAGGGGCCCCGTTCCCTTAATCACTTAATCTTCATGTAGCTTTCCTTAATGTGTATTTACCCTCCTGTCTCTTCCTTTCTTTGGGCTGTCTTTTTTGCTGTCACTGGGGCTGTGTCTCAAGATCCTGGGGTTGTTGAATGCTGGAGGACAGGAGGCTGTAGGGACAGAGGCCTGCAGGGTAAATGGGCCCAGAGCTGGAAGACGGGAGTCAGGGAGGAGGGATTAGGAGGAGACTTGAGGCTGTACTGTCCAAAATGATAGCCACTAGCCAAACATGGCTATTTACATTTACACGAATTAAAATTTAGTGAAATCAAAAATTCAGTTTCCGGGTCATTCACACTAGTGTTCAACGGCCACACGGGGCTAATGGCTATTTTATTAGCATGAATACAGCATTTCCAAAATCACAGTAAGTTCTGTCGGATGGTACCATTCTCAGGGTTTTTTTTTTTTTATGTCTTAAGCATCTGATGTCTAGTTTGATTCCCAGGATAATCTCCCTGGTATCTAGGCCCTATGTCCACCACAATGTCCAGCTCAGGGCTTTACCTGTTCTGGGGCTTGATAACTGGCATCCCGTTATCCAAAATCAGAGAAAGGGATGAGGTGATCCTATGCATCCATCTAGGCAGTCAAGCCATTTCTATTCCAATAAGAATAAGCCACATAGACCATTAAAAGTGAAGAGCTCTTACACTGGTCTTATAACCAACCAGTTATAAGTGGGAGTAAAACCCCTTTGACTTGGGGAGGGCAGATTTCAAAGTAAGGAAACCAGAGAGCACAAAAATGAGGTGGGCTTCTTGCGGGGG
>NW_024412394.1:6911598-6949336 GCF_014898765.1 Herpailurus yagouaroundi | reverse complement strand
GGGGGGTGGGGGTGGTGAGAGTGGTCCTGCTGGGCTTTTCCTTCCAAAGTGAGGCGGTTTCCTAAAGTTTAGGACCACATAGCAAACAAGGAAAGGGAAGAAAGGAAGGAGAGAGGGAGGAAGGGAGGGAGTGGGGGAAAGAGGAATCAGAAAGACAGGAAGGGTCATGATGAGCACAAAAGCCCTGGAACAGTATATTTGAAGACCTCACAGGTGTCAAAAGTCACTTTGTGTCTCATGCGGTGCTTACAACGTATAGATGAGGAGCTAGGACGTGCGTTCCTATCATGCACGTTGCGCAGATGAGGAAATTAAGGCTCAGAAATTAAGGTTAAGGGCTTTGTCCAAATGAGTCTTCTCTGGTGCCAAGGGCCAGTTGGCTGTTGTGCCTCACACATCTTGTTGATAAGGGCGACTGCCAGCTGGAAGGCCCAGCCCCAGGAGTTGCGGGAGGCAGCAGTAGCCAGGTGCAGACTGTGGAGTGACAGGGATTATTTGCAGCCTGAGAGCAGGAAGCCATTCAGCAGTGGAAGCAGCAGGTGAGGCTTCAGGAGGGGAGCTGTAGAGAAAGGGAGGGGGTGGGGGAGCAGGAAGAGGGTGCAGAAGTGAGCTCAGCAAAGGGGAGAAGAGGAGGAGGGTGCACAGCCACTGACAAAGAGAGGCACCTGCAGCCCGAGCCTGGGGCACCACTGGCCACTGACCCACAGGATGGGAGGCGTGCAGTGGGGCTGCTGGGAAACTTCCAGGTTTAAGTTCATGTCTCTGCCAATTACATTCTTCTCAATCAAATCCCTTTCTGTTACAACTTGTATAGCAGGTGGGCCATCAATGTTGCCCTCACTCCAAAGTAGGGGGCCGGTTGTCTTGATTACTATTTTGCAAACATTTTTAGCAATGTTCCAGATCCAAGGAATGAGTAATGTGTATTTCTCATTGTGACCCAGGACACACACACACACGCGCGCACACACACACACACACACACACACACACACACACTCATCATTCTGTGAACTGAAACAACAGTTTCTCAAAACAGTACTCTTATTAAGATATACTCTCAGGGCACCTGGGTGGCTCAGACGGTTAAGAGTCCAACTCTTGATCTCAGCTCAGGTCTTGATCTCAGGGTCGTGAGTTCAAGCCCTGCGTTGGGCTCCGCGCCCATGTACTCCCATGTTCTCTCTTCTTAGCCCCTCTTGTCTCATCTCTGTTCTTCTCTTCCCTTCTATTCTCTTGCATTGGGAAAAATGCTGGTCACAACCCACTAAACTGATTTTATTCCTCACTAATGGGTCTTGACCTACAGTTTAAAACACACTGATCTGATGAATTGTATGAAAACCTCACGCTGCCCTTCCTTCTTAATGATGCTGCCTGTGTGACCCCTTCTGTTTGGAAGACGCAATCTCTGGGAACGTGGGCTGCATGGAACACCAGGAGAGGGTCTGTGGAGGCAGTAGGGAAAAAAAATTCATCACTTCTCTCAAACACAATGATGCAATTGATATTTATCTGAGGGGCGGTCAATTTCCTGGCATGAGAGTTGACTGTTCCAATAAAATGTATTAACCAAGACAATGGGGAGAGTTATTACAGCCCTCTGTGTATGTGTGCCAGGCACTGCACCAGGAACTTTCTAGATTTTATCAAGTTTACTCTTTGCTACAAGCCTACAAGCTCAATATCATTAGTCCCATTTTACAGGTTAAAAAAAAAAAAAAGTTGTGCTCAGAGAAGACAAACAACTAGTCTAGTGTCACTCAATATCAGAGCTGGGATTGAAATCCGGGTCTATGTATATTCAAAACCTCTATTATCTTGGGAATATGAAATTATTTTAACAGTTGAACATCAACATTACTTCAGAGAACAAAACTGCCAGGGTCTTATGTCCTCTGCCCCTGCTCTCTCTCTCTCTCTCTCTCTCATGCGTACACACACACACACACACACACACACACACACACACCACATAATTACTAAAACAAATCCGCATATAATTTACTACCCAATTTGTCTTGATACGTGTACAAGGCATATTGGATCTAGCCATATCAGGTCCCCACGTACCCCGTCTGAGAGGAAAATGGAGATGGTGTGAGAGAACTGGCAACCCCCATGGGGGTTTGTCTACATGCCAGCAGCCTCCTTTTTTTATTTAAAAATTTTTAAATGTTTATTTTTGAGAGAGAGAGTGAGAGAGAGCGAGCATGAGTAGGGAAGGGGCAGAGAGAGAAGGAGACACAGAATCCAAAGCAGCTCTAGGCTCTGAGCTGTCAGCACAGAGCCCAACACGGGGCTCAAACTCACAAACTGTAAGATCATGACCTGAGCCAAAGTCAGACACTTAACTGACTGAGCCACCCAGGTGCCCCACCAGCAGCCTCCTAATGCTGGTGACCTAATGTGGTGGGCAGTGTGAATCAACTTGTTCAACCTCTATTCTTCCCTGCTTCCACCACTGCAAAGACTGAAAAGCAAAAACAATAAAATAAAATGAAAGTAGAAGTAAATTAAATTAATTAAATTAAAAAATACTACCTTCCTCAGACTTCTCTGTAGCCATTATTTTCCATGTGAATTAAGTTCTCCAATTAAATGTTCTTGCATAAGACGAGGGAAGCAAAGGTGAAGTGGAGGCCACATTGTTGCTTCTTTGGGCTATTTTTCCACTGCAAAGGGAGGTTGTGGAGATGGACCCTTTCCCCACTGTGATAGTGTTCCAATGCTCATTCTCCAGCTTTAGGTGTTGAGAAACAGCTGTAGTGGACGACATAATGACTGAAAGCCACATTCTAGACCCAATCCCCAGCACTGAGAGTAGTTTGAGACAGACAGGCACAGGGGCACAGCCACAGGGCTGGTTTCCCAAGTCAGGATTCCTGAACCCTGCTTTTCATGACCATGGGTATGATCTCAAACTCAACAGCGATAGTGGTGGCTTCAGGGGACTAGCCCCACTGGTAGGTCAAAGCCATGCTGTTCGAAGAGGCATTCCTGGACCCAGCCTGAAGCCCACACACTTTTTCCCTTCCCAAAGGTTTTAGGCACCTAATCCCCAGTCTTCCATCCCTTTCCATTTAAAATAGCTAGTTATTTTCCATTCCTGGCACAGAACCTAGCTGATATATTTTCCTTTACACCCCTACCCTGAGCATCCGACCCCCATCTAACATGTCCAGGGAGGAGATTCTCCCTTCCAAGCAAGGATGCCCATTCTACCATCAGGGCCTGAGACTTGCTTCAGAACCCTGCTCAATTTATCACTTTGGCTCAGTGATTTCGATGAAGTTATCTGCACCTATTGTTCACAAATAAAAACGTACTGTCTCGTGGATGAATTGGCTAGTTTTGTTAGTCAGAACCCAGTTCAGTCTCAGGGAAGCCTCAGATAACTCATCAGGCAATCCTTCTCCTTCTGGGTCTTCTGAGATCCACATGTCTTTCTGTGGAGGCAGGAGGTTTCCAGGGGAAGTCCCACATCCTGCTTTCCAACCCTGGAAATTGGCAATGTGTCACTGGTCCCAGCTGAGCCCTCCAAAGCCAGTCATTGATCATATCTTCTATTCCCTGAGCTCCTAAGAGTAAGAGGAGGGGGGGGGATGTTTGTGTATCACCAGGGGAAGATCTTTTTGTTCCCCAAAGAGGGAGAAGCAGTGGTGTCTGAGTGGTTGGATCTCCCCCATCCAAGTCTTTCATTGATGTGACTGTCTGGTTTGAGGAGGCGGCATCTGCCACAGGAACCCTGGGCTGTAGCAGAGCCACAAGGTGTAGCAACCAACACCATTGCACAGATGAGAAAAACAGAGCCCAAAGAGAGGAAGGGACTGGTACTGGGTCACACCATGAGTCAGTGGGAAGACCGTGACAACAGCTCTGAACTCCTGACCGTCAGCTCAGTGCTCTTCTTACCTCAGCATACCATCCACCCCATTCTCCAAAAGACACAGGAGACTGTCATTTCTCCTAGAGGGTGGAGCTGGGGACACAGCCATTGCTGTGGAAAAACTGGTGTGTGAGTTAGTTGGTGAATTTTCCCTGCCCTCCCCCTTTTAGGAGATGCGGTGCATCTACCAGGGTCCTGATGGTAAACAGATGGCACCTCAAAATGGGTCATTTGAGGAGAGTCTAATAAAGGAACATTCACAAAGCTGGGTGCAGGGAATGGGGAAATGATAAAAGATGGTACAGTACTGAGGGGTTCCATTTCCACACTAGGTTTGGAAGGTCAAGAGAAGGGATAGTATGTGGAACCCAGAGAGAGAGGGAGTAGTGTGCGGAGCCTGTGTGACAGGAGTTGTGACTTTTGGTTGAGGGACTTGGCAAACCTAAGCAACAACACTGAGAGGGAATCGAGAGATAAACACCCCAACTTCTCTCTCTTTTCCTGCTCTTCCACTCCCTGCCAGAGCCTTCCATTGGCTAAACACAACCAGAAGCGGGGGGAACGGGGACCCAGTGATACAGCACAAGTGGGGAGCCTCTTGGGCATGAGAGAGAGAGAGAGAGAGTCCTAGACCTTGGGACCAGGGAGAGAACCTATTCTCCAGATTATCTGGGTGTTTGCAGCAGGAGAGCATGGGCAGCAGGTGCAGAGAACCAGCCCTCCCATCCTGGTGAGGAGCCCAATTTCCCTGTAGCAAGATCCTTCTATGGGCTGCTCAGCCAACTATGACCCTCAGAGATGGAAAGGAATGACTTCAAGGGCATCTGAAAAGCCTCCTTTCACCAACTTTGTTTCTTGGGGAATCTAAAGGCTAGGTTTCCATGGAGGGCTTACCTGGAACATCCCTGAAGCAGTTGGTTTGGGGCTTGGGGGTGTCCTTCAGGCCAGGTGCATAGCATTCCTGCTGCTCGTAAATGTTTGCAGCTACCTCCTGAAGAAGGGAAAAGACGGCGGGAATGTTTTCAGCCGCTGGAGTATACACAGCTATGTTTTTAAAGTTTATTTATTTGTTTTGAGAGACAGAGACAGAGAGAGCACAAGTGCAGAAGGGGAAGACAGAGAGGGAGAGAGAGAAGGCTCTCAAGCAGGCTCCATGGTGTCAGTGCAGAGCCCATCATGAGGCTTGATCTCATGGACCGTGAGATCATGGCCTGAGCCACATCAAGAGTCGGAGACCCAATTGACCCAACCAAAATCAAAAGTAAGCCACCCAGGAGCCCCTATATACAGCTATTTTTAATATAATGTGGGAGGTTTCATCATGCAAAATAGAGATAACTTAAGGTGTATGAAGTACCTTACCCAGATAACTTGACAACAATTTATGCATTAAGTGGGTTTATCTCAAGGGTGCCTATTTTCAGGGTCCTCTCAGTTGCTGGCTCTTTATCTCCCACTGTTCTTGGGACTGTTCTCCCACTGGATCCTCTCTTGCTGGATCACTGCCCTCCTGTCTCAGGCCAGTCTCCTGGCTCCCCAAGGTGCCTGATGAAGCACGGCCCCTTTTTGTCTGGGCACCAGATCCACCTCCTCAACCTTGGGTCAAAAAGGGTATGTTGCAGACAATGTCCAGTTTAGGTCCTTCAAAAAAACAAATTCCAGGATGGGAGTAAGTGTGTAATAATATTAGTAAGGGAAACACCTATGAGGGGAAATGAGGAAGGAGCCAGCAGAGGCTGGAGAGCCATTCAGGCTACAAAGTAAGACTGACCGGGAATGGAGAAGAGAGAAAAAGAAGGTTAGATGGAAACATGTAGGCTCCTGTGCACTCTAAAGAAGTTTTGGTGAGGCTCTTGGGTGTCCTCAAGCCAAAGTCCCCTGGAAGAGGAGCCTGAGTCTCTCAGGGACCTGCTTACTGTAGTATCTTTGCTGCATTAAGTCAATGGTTAGGAGCAGCCAATTGAAAGTGTGGCCTTGGTACAAACGTGGCAATGGATTTCAGAGCACAGCAACTGGGGTTCCTGGACAACTAAGCCCACAGTAGCTAGGGATCTGCAAGGCACATTCTAAGGGCTGCCACAGCTCCCTACCATGTCCACCAGCTCACCCTGTTCTCTGCTCATAGATGTGCCTCCACTAGGCTTTACTCCCTGCCTTGTTCTGTGGCTGGGGCCTAAGTCTTCCATATTGATGAATGTACTCTTCTTTACTTCAAGTCTATTCCTCTGGCATGGTCTTGTCTTGTCTTGTCTTGTCTATCTTGCCTTTTCTCTTCTCTTCTCTTCTCTTCTCTTCTCTTCTCTTTTACTTTCTCTTCTTTTATTTTCTTTCCCAGTGCTCTTCCACCTCTCTAGCTCTTCTATCCATCACTCCTCAACCAGCTATTTCTCATCTTGTTGAATCAGTTTTCTTGAAAGTCTCAGCATGCTCTCTTGAGTCTCCAGTCCATCTTAATAATACCTGGTTCACCAGTGTTGGGCAAAAAACTCCTTTCCCCTTTTCCCACCTCCAGTACCCCTTATGATACAGACATATGAGTCCTTAACAAAATATTAGCAACCCATACCCAACACCATAGTAAGAGGATTATACACCATGACCAAGTATGTTTTATCCCAGGAATGCTAGGGTGGTTCAACATAAGATAAGCAATCAATGTCATATACCACATTAATAGAATGAAGGGAAAAAATCAAGATGATCATCTGAATTGATGCTGAATATACATTTGACAAAATACAATATCCTTCATATAAAAAACACTCAGAAAACTAGGAATAAAAAAGAACTTCCTCAATATAGTAAAGAGCATTTGTGAAAACCCACATACTCACTGGTGAAAGATGGACAGCTTTCTCTCTAAGATCAGGAAGAAGACAAGAATGCTTGCTTTCGCCACTACTGTTCAACATTGTACTAGAAGTTCCAGTCAGAGCATTAAGACAAGAAGATATAAAAAGCATTGAAATTGGTAAGGGAATTATCCCTATTTGCAGATAATATAATATAATTATATACATATATTCCTAAAGAAACCATAAGAAATCTACTAGCACCAGTGAAAAAATTCAGACAAGTGGCAGGGTATAAAATCAACATACAAAAATCAATTGTGCTTCTATAGTTCAGGAATGAACAATCTGAAAGAAATTAAGAAAGCAATTTTGGGGCACCTGGGTGGTTCAGTTGGTTAAGTGTCTGACTCTTGATTTTGGCTCTGGTCATGATCTCAGAGTTCATGAGTTCTACCCTGTGTTGGACTCTGTGTTGTCAGTGCAGAGCCTGCTTGGGATTCTCTCTCTCACCCCCTCTCTCTCTCTGCCCCTTCCTGGCACATTCTCTTTCTCTCTCAAAAGTAAAGAAATAAACTGAAAAAAAAAAAAAGTAATTTCATTTACAACAGTACCTAAAAGAATAAAATACCAGGGTGCCTGGGTGGCTCAGTTGGTTAAGTGTCTGATTCTTGATTTCAGCTCCGGTCATGATCCCACGGCCATGGGACTGAGCCCCACACTGAGCTCCGTGTTGAGCTTGGAGACTGCTTAATATTTCTCTCTCTCCCTCTGCCTTTCTCCCCTGTTCACATACACAGTCTAAATAAATACATAAATAAGTAAATAAATAAATAAATAAATAAATAAATAAATAAAATTAAACAAATACAAGAATAAAATACCTAGGAATAAATTTAACCATCGAAGTGAAAGTCTCATACACTGAACACTACAAAATATTGCTGAAAGAAGTTAAAGAAGACCTATATAAAAGGAAAAATGTCTTTTATTCATGGACTGGAAGATTTATTATTGTTAAGATGGCAATATTATCCAAAGAAATCTTAAAGATTCAACATAATCCCTATCAAAACTCCAAGACTTTTCTTTCAGGAATGGAAAAGCTGTTCCTCAAATTCATATAGAATTTCAAGAAGCTCTGAATAGTCAAAACAATCTTGAAAAAGAAGACCCACACTTGCCAATTTCAAAATTTAATACAAAGTTACAGTAATTAAAACAGGATGGTATAGGTGTAGGAAAAGACACAGCAGCTAATGGTCTAGAACTGAGAGTCCAGAAATAAATCTGTAAATCTAGAGCCAACTGATTTTCAATAAGGGTGACAAGTTCATTCAAGGGCAAATGATAATTCAACAACTGGTGCCAGGACAACTGGGTTTCCAAATGCAAAAGAATGAAATAGGACCCCTACCTCACACTATATACAAACACTAACTCAAAATGGATCAATGGCTGGGGGGCCTGGCTGGCTCGGTCAATAGAGCATGCGACTCTTGATCTCTGGGTTGTAAATTCAAACCCCAAGTTGGGTATAGAGATTACTTAAAAATAAAATCTTAAAAAAATGAATCAAAGGCCTAAATATAAGAGCTAAACTATACAACTCTAAAAGAAAGAGTTAGAGGTAAATCTTCATGACCTTGGATTTGGTAATGGGTTCTCAGATATGACACTAAAAGCATGAATAGCAAAAGACAAAAATAAATACATTGGACTTTATCAAAATTAAAAACTTTTGTGCAAAGGACATTATCAACAAGGTTAAAACAACTCACAGAAGGGGGGAATATTGCAAATTATATACTGGAGAGTGTTTAATATCCAAAATATATAAATAGCTCCTGAACTCAGAAAAAAAAAAAAAAAAGACAAACAACCCTATTGAAAATGGGCAAAAGACTTAAACAGACATTTTTTCCAAAGACAATGTACAAATAGCCAATAAGCACATGAGAAGATGCTCAACATCTTTAGCCATCAGAGAAATGCAAATCAAAACCACAATGAGATGCAACCTCATACCTACTAGGATGGTAATCATAATAGCAACAACAATAACGATCATGAAAATAAAAAGTGATGTCAAGGATGTGGAAAATTGAAAATGTGTACATTGCTGGTGACAATATAAAATGATATAGTTACTACAGAAAACACTTCAGCAGTTCCTCAAAAAGTTAAACATAGAATTACCGTATGACCTAGCAATTTCACTCCTGGATGTGTATTTAGAAGAATTAAAGACAGAGCCTCATGGGGCGCCTCCGGGGGGGGGGGGGGGGCGGCGGGGCTCGGTCAGTTAAGCTCAGATCATGATCTCACCACTCATGAGTTTGAACCCTGCGTCGGGCTCTGTGCTGACAGCTCAGAGCCTGGAGCCTGCTTTGGATTCTGTGTGTGTGTGTGTGTGTGTGTGTGTGTGTGTCTGCCCCTCCCCCTCTCATGCTCTATCTCTCTCTCAAACATAAATAAACATTAAAAAAATTTTAAAAAGAGAGACTCAAACAGATACTTATAGGCCAATATTCATTGCAGCTTTGTTCACAATAGCTAGAAAATGGAAACAACCCAAGTGCCCGTCGACAGATGAATGGATTAACAAAATATGGTATGTAAATATAATGGAATATTATTTAGCTATAAAAAAGAATGAAATTCTGATACATGCTACAATATGGATGGATCTTGAAAACATTATGTGAGTGAAATAATCCAGACGCAAAAAGACAAATATTGTATGATTCCACTTATATGAAATATCTAAAGCATCCATCATAGTGATGGAAAGTAGATTAGGGGTTACCAGGGATTGTGGGTAGAAGAGGATGGGAGATTTATTGTTTACTCAGTACAGAGTTTCTATCTGGGGTTACGGAAATGTTTTGGAAATAGATAATGGTGATAGAAGCATAACACTGAATGTAATTAATACCACTGAATTGTACCATTAAAAATGGTTAAAACGGGAACACCTGGGTGGCTCCGTTGGTTAAGAGTCTGACTCTTGGTTTTGACTCAGGTCATGATCTCACAGTTTGTGAGTTCGAGCCCCGAGTCAGGCTCTGCACTGACAGTGTGGAGCCTGCTTGGGATTCTTTACCTCTCTCTCTCTCTGTCCCTCCTCTGCTTTCAAAATAAGTAAATTTTTTTTTAAAGCATGCCTTACAAGAAAACACAAGGGAAGTAGATATAATAAATGGTTATAGAACAGAGGTGATGTTTGAAAGGTCTAAAATGTTTAAAAAATGGTTAAAACATTGTACTTTATTGTATATAGTATATATATGTATACATATGTATGTATGTATATGTATAATATGAAATCCTAACATATGTAATATAAAAATATAGAATAAAATTTATAGAGTATATAAAGTATTCCATTTTAACCGTTTTTAAATATGTATACTTGACCAAATTTTTTTTTAAAAGAGTGCATTACTATTGAGGTGGGGTGGAGGATACACTGTGGGAAACTTGGATTCAACCCTGCTAAGGCCACCTTAGGGAACCATCCAGAATATACCTCAGAATTGTCCCTTTGAAGAATGGAAGCCTGGGCTATTTGTCCCCTGGCTTCCATCCCCCAGTAGTAGAGAGTTGTCCCTTTGGATTGTTAACTTCGCAGCATTTCCTGGATGTGCTCAGGTGTGGACCAAGTCCTACAGCTCCAAGAAAGCCCAGAGGCAGAAAGCAGAGCCTTCCTCTGTATGGGGAGGTGGGACTCTGTCTGCCACAGATGTGCTGAAAGCAGTGATGTGAAGCACAATACACTTCTGCGGCATGTTTCATCCTCCCTGGAGTCTGGGAGCCCTCTTCAGTCTGCAGTGTCCTTGGAAGAAAGTGGTGGATGCTTGCACCAGCACTAAGCTTGTACATTCTCAAATCTCAAGATGATGACTGGGGGTTTTCACCTCTGCCAACATCTGAAGACAGATAGAATGATGGGCTGGGTCCTTGGGAGAGCCTGCCCAGGGTTCCTTGAGAACCATCACCAGCATATGTAGTCATCAGGGTAACGGTACAGAGGGTGTTCGTCTGAAATCCAGCCCTTCTGGTGTTCCTGTCTCTCAGGTAGCACTGCATCAGTTTTCTCTCACTTCTGAACACCTGCATCTCAGAAATCCAATAAGGAAATAAGGATCCCCAAAGAGATGTCTTCCTAGAAAGTTAACAGATGATTATAGGATCTCCCTGTGGGAAGATAAGGCAGGGCCTTCCAGAGGCAGGTTGCCTCGAGGACAAAGCTGAGTGTATACATTCAGGTCATGGGGAACAAAGACAGGCCAGTTTCTAAATCTAACTCCTTTTGTTAATTTATTTATTTTGATACAAAAAGAGCAGGGGGCAGAGACAGAAGGAGAGAGAGAGAATTCCAAATAGGCTCCATGCTGTCAGCACAGAGTTGGATGCAGGAGCTCAAACTCAATCGTGAGGTCGTGACCTGAGCCAAAATCAAGAGTCAGACAGATGCTCAACCGACTGAGCATGCAGGCGCCCCCAAATCTGACTTCCTTTGGAAAGCAGCATTACCATCTCAAATATGGACGAAGGTGACAGAAATGATGGAATAAACCATCTCCTGGGCATGGCTAGTGGAAAGAAATATAGAAGTAGAGGTCAGACTGCCTCAGCCCCCATATTGCTGTGCAGTCTGGGCATCCTTTCCTTCTCAGTTCTCCCCTTCCTCAATCTTAGTTCTCCAGATTGAAAAAAAAAAAAAAAAAAAAAACACGTGAAAAAGGAGACAATTCCTGTGGTCCTTTCAAGCAACGTTCTTCTTCAATCATAGGATCCTGATCTATATACGTCTGGGGATGTCTGTCCACGTTACAAGTTTCCTGAGGTGGAATCTTCCCTTGCTGAAGTTTGAGAGTGTGAATTTTTGTCCCTATCAACCTGACTGATTGGTATTGACTATGTTTCAACAAGAACTCTGTGCTGGGAGCCTGGCTCTGACCTCTACAAGCTCCTGTCCCCAAGAGAAAAGACAGGTGCCTGTGAGGGCACAGATTAATCTTCCATGCCCCTTTCTATCCTCTTTGTGGGATTTAGTCAGAGCCTAGTATGTGTGAGTTTGGGTATGAGTAGAAGTTGGTGGTAGAGAGGACTAGTCATTAGAAAATAAAATATTCATGAGAAGCAGCATGGCATAGCAGGAACAAAGCGATTTGCAGTTAGAGAGAAGTTCAAATCCTGGCTTTGGTGTTTCTTAGCTTCATGTTCTTGAGAAAACTACTCAAAACGTCATGTTTTTTGTTTGGGAAATGGGGATAACCCTGGCACATAGGGCTGTTTTTAAGATTAGCAATAATCTATTTAAGTACCTGGTGAATACCAGATGCTCAATAACTGGCAGCTGTTATTTGGGAATAGGGCTATAATAGTTAAGATTCTTTTGGCTGTAAGCAACAGAAACTGACTGGCTAAGTTGAGTGAAAAAGCAACTGGGATCCCAAGATTACTGGGATAATGCACAAAAATCAAAGAAATAGCCAAATAACCATGATGTAAGATGGGCAGATAATAGGATCACTTCAAGGATCTAAGGAGTGGGAGGAGTGGACTTTCTCCCAAGAAACCACTTTTGGAAAAGCCAGACATGGCCCTTGGAAAGGCTGCTCCCTCCTGGGTATCAGAGCCAGGCATTGGGAAGTCCTTGGAAGCCAGATTGCCACCTCAATTAGTGTCCACTAAGGATGATGTCTTTAATGATATCCAACTCTGGGCTTGACATTTACTTCTGAATGGACCTTGGATCTTGGAAAGTGGACAATCTGACTTTCAGCTGCTTTGAATGAGGTACTGACAGGCTGAAGCTACCCCTTTCTCCCAACACATACAGCCTCCATAAGCTAGAGGAAGATTAATGGATATTTCCCTGCTGTTTATCATTTGCAACTACAGTCACCAGTGACAGACATGTTTGAGAAAAGATTGCAGTCTATACTTTGTGTTCATTGGTTTCTATAAGCTTCCATTATGCCTTCTGTTCATCAATATCTATTATATAGATAAGTTACATCACAGATATTTTTGTGTCACACCTTTGCATGCTTCTTACTCCCTTAGGAACCCAATAAACAAAGAGTCCTACCAATACGATATCCAACTCATTCAGTGAGGTACTACAGTACTTCCTAGAATTCCAAGTGTGAGCACTGGATAGAACCTTAGAGATCACCTGGTCTATGTTCTCTGTCCTGGCTGTACATCAGAATCATATGGGATATTTGAATACTGATGCCCAGGCCCCACTTCCAGAGATAATTCTGATTGAACTGGTCAGGTAGGGTCCAGGAGTCAATATTTTAAAACAACTGCCAGGTGATTCTTATGTGAGTAGAGATTGAGAACTATTAATTTGATGCGAGCTTTATTTCACAGACAGGAAAACTGAAGTACAGTAAAGTCACTTAACTGATACTTTGCTGAACTGGGGCTTGAGCCCAAGTGTCCTGATTACCCATTCAATGTTCTTTCTCTTTTGATAATTGGCTGATCTTGTCCAATGAAAAGTTGGAAGTCTTCCAGAAGGAATTATGAGATTTGGCATGAGTTGGAATGGAGTTTAGGCTGAGGGGAACCAAGACTAGGGCAAGCAATCCTGGGACTTTGGAGGAGTAGAGCCATAAATGGAACTTGAAATGTGAAACCTACATTGTAAAACGTAACACATAATACCATGTCAGTTTCTAGTGTGAGTGTCTATGTGAGCGAGCACCAGGTCATTTTTTCTCAAACCTGTAGTTATGTAAGAGAAAAAGGCCACCACTCAATATTTGAGACAAGAACTGGCCAAGAGACTCCACTCAACTCAATGTCTCCTAGGATCTTCACATAACAGGGATCATGTTGCTTTTTCTTTATGCAGCTACGCTTGTACTTGGCACTCAGTTTACAGATACATGGATAGGTGGCAAAAAATTAACAGAAATGGTTAAAACAAAAAATGTGTAACAGTTACATCTGGGGGTGAGGGAGTATGAAATTGGGGAACTATACACAGGGGCTTTCTTCCTTATTAGCTTAAGTAATGAAGAGATATGCTAGTTAGGAACAATATCTCCAAGCAAAGCAGACTGCTGGATTTATATAATGTTTTGGAGTCAGGGAAAACTTGGGGATTGTAATGGTTTTAGAGCTGGAAGTAGGCTACTGTTAGCCTTGGAAGTGTGCTTATTTAGGCAAGACTGCACTAGAGTAAGTTGCCTGCTGATTGAGTCACCTTCAACAGCTATCACTGATTGGCTGGTTTTCAGAAGTGTGTTCAGTATATTTTATCATTGATAGCAGATGGAGGTAAGTTGTCATTGATTGATCAAACAGATTTAAAATTGGTTCTGTAAAATCAATCTTTGTCTGTAAGTACAGAGATTTCATTTTTAATCTCAGTTGATGGTTCAGAATTATCAAAGGATCTGTGTGCCAGATTGGAAAAGAAAAAAAAAAAAAAAAGATGCCAAGCATAATACTTCAAAATAGACCCAAGGTGAAAGATATTCTTGTGAAATTTCAGAACACCAGGAACAAGAAGATCCAAGTCATTTATAAATGATCATGAATCAGAATGGCTTTTGACCTCTCAGCAGCACCTGGAAGCTAGAAAGTAATAGAGCAGGATCTTAAAAATTCTGAAGGAAGATTATCTTCAACCTAGAATTCTATACTCAGCCAAACTATCACCCAAGAGTAAGGACAGAATAAGATATTTTCAAATAGGCAGAGTATCAAAAAATGTACTTCCCTGTACTCTTTTTCAACAATATGCTCGGGGGATGTGTTTCACTAAAATGACAGAACAGGGGCACCTGAGTGGCTCAGTCAGTTGAGCATCCAACTCTTTTTTTATGTTTTTTTTTTTTAATTTATTTTTTAGAGAAAGAGAGACAGAGCACAAGTAGGGGAGGGGCAGAGAGAGAGGGAGACACAGAATCCAAAGCAGGTTCCGGGCTCTGAGCTGCCAGCACAGACACCGACGTGGGGCTCAAACCCATGAACCATGAGATCATGACTTGAGCCAAAGTCGGTGACCAGCCAGGTGACCCAAGCATCCAACTCTTGATTTTGGCTCAGGTCATGATCCCAAGGTTGTGGGATCAAGCCTCGTATCAGGCTCTGCATTGAGCGTGGAGCCTGCTTAAAATTCTCTCATGCCTCTGCCCTTGCCCTCTCATGCTCTCTCTGTCTCTCAAAAATAAATAAACATAAACAAAAATTAAACATTCTCCTTTTCTCCCTCTGTCCCTCTCCCCTACTCATGCTCACTCTCAAAAATAATTTTGAAAAAACATTTGAAATGAGGGAATAGATCACGAAAGAGGAAGATATAAAACACAAGGCAGAGGAAACTTATGGGAGAGAGGCAGATTGATAAATGGAGATCCTGTGATGACAGCTATATAATGGGCATAGAGGGCAATTGGTTCAGATATGTATAACTCGCGATGTTTCTTGAAGACTTATAAATGAAGATCCCAGCTACCTTTTTTTTTTTTTTTTAAATCACAGATGGAATGTTCTGGTGAACTTGGCCCAGTGTCTATCTGTTCTAGGCTTGTTACAATGGTGTGCCCTGCTCCTAGACAATGACCAAAAGACAGTTCAGTTCAGTTTCCCTTGGGAGCTTTCATCTAACAGGGGCCATGTTGCCTTGTCCTTACACAGCTAAATTTGCGCTGACATTTAAGTTTGGGGATACATGCACAGGTGGCAAAAAAGTAAAAACAAAGACAATAGACAGTTAAAACAGAACAATAGAATGGTGACTTCTGTAACCGTTGTAACAGAGGGGTTTGGGTGAGTGGTTATGCAATTGGGAAGTAACATGCAGGAGTTTTAGGGAGCTAGTATTTCTTAAAGAATGTCGTAATGATTCTTTAAACTGTAGTTGTATTTTTTTATGCTCTTCTGTATATATGATACATTTCACAATTCAAAAAAAATCTGTATCATTTGATATAAATAAACCAGCAGTCATGCTTACTAAGCTTCTTTCTGAAGGTACATTATTTTCAATACTATAAAAGGCTCAGTGAAAACTCCAAATGGTTAAGATAAACAGCTTCACTGTTCTCTTCCTGCTGCAGCAGCAGAGATATAAAAATTAAAAAAAAAATAATAAACAGATGCCTGACCGTTTTGAAACCTAAACATAATGGAACACTTTTTAATTTCCTGATTACCTTGTATATTTATTAACAACAAAACAAATGTCCATTCACACACACACACACACACACACACACACACACACACACACACTGAGACACACACACTCTACAGGACTTCCTAATATAACTGTTATATTAGAGAAGGTGGCAAAATTTCTTACTTCATCATGAAATGACACCTGGAACTGACCTTTTGGTAGCTGACACCAAATGAGAACAGGAAGAAGAGAAGGGTATACTCAGTCTAAGTGTATGTTTGTGTGAGACGGTAAGAGAATGTGCCCCAGTGAACCATGGCCTTTGACAATGACCTCACCCAGCAGTAGGGCAATGGTCAAAGAAGGTCTGGCACTCACCAATCAGATCAGCTGCTCTTCTATGTGGGAAGGACTAAATAAGATAAAGTGAAGAAGGCCAATAGTGGCCAATCCAACATTCAGCCATCTTGGAAAATATCGTGAGAGTCTCCTTTATGGAAATGAATAGGGAGAATCAGCCCCCTGACCTGTCTACAGTGAGAACCATGCTATAACTAAAAGGGAGGGATTGTAGCAGTCAGAATTCAGCCGAAGAAGCAGATCCAGCTACTCTGACCTTTAGAGAATAAGCAGGACTATTGTTTTACTTCTGCCTCTTAACCCTTACTCAGATTTCTCTTGTGGCCAACTCTAGCCTGAAACCTACATTCTGTGAGATGTACTTCCAACATAGCCAAGTTAACACAGCATGAAGCCACAGTCTATACGTTAAGGATTTGACATACATATACATCTCTCTCCTTTTTTTCTCAATCATAAACACATCAACACATTCTATTTTAACGTCTAACATTTAACAAAGTGTTTTCTATATACAAGTGCATTTGATCCTGTGCTTACTCCCAACATACTCTTACTACTGAAGATACCATTGTAATGGAATGCCTCATAAATGTCTTAAGCCATACCATTTTAACCTTCAAGACAAATCTATCAGCTGTGTGTGTTTTTCTACCATTTTCAGATAAGGAATTGGAGCTTGGGGGATACACAGCTCTTTATACTGAACTTCCAAATGCAAGCAATAGCAGTTATTCTTCTACATAACAGGAGGCATCCCTGTTCTTCAGACAACCGGTAACACCCCAAACTTTCCTTATAAGAGGAGACAGCATTCTTTTTACCCATCTTTAGGTTATGTGAATTCTCTTCTAGCTGTGTCATATCTTCCCTTTAATATCTTAAGATATAAAGTTAATTACAATTAACACATTTTAATTTAGATAATAGGAGGATGAGTAGGTGAGATGGTTTAATATAGACAAAGATACATTCATATCAAAATAACAGAACACTCATAACTACTTGCGTCTTCATTTCTGAATGTAGTTATTTAGTTACAGTTTGTATTTATAACTTACCTTCTTCCACTATTCATTTTACATTCCCTTTGTTCCTTAACAAGCACCTCAAATGCTCATGGTTCTTTGCCTGGTGGGGTGACCAAAACTTTTATGCCTTAAGAATCTGGGTCAAGGGCGGGGGCGGGTGGGGTGCCTGAGTGGCTCAGTCTGTTAAGCATCTGACTTTGGCTCGGGTCATGATCTCATGGTTCTTGAGTTTGAGCCCCGCATCAGGCTTTGTCCTGACAGTTGGAGCCTGGAGCCTGCTTCAGATTCTGTGTCTCCCTCTCTCTCTGCTCCTCCCCCACCCCCGCACTCTGTCTATCTCAAAAATAAACATTAAAAATTAAAAAAAAAAAAAGAATCTGGGTCACTGGGTTGTTGTAATCTTCTATTTAATACAGGATGTGGGAGCATTAGCAGGCACTCCAGAAGATTGCTTGTGTTCCATAAACCCTTCTTTGTCCCCCTGTGTTTCCCCTTGTTAGGATGAATCACCCCAGTTGACCCTCATTCTTTATCTGTTGATTCACTGGCATGAAGAGCCCAGAGTTGGCAAGGTGGCAGTCCCAACCTTCAGTATAAAGAACCATAGTTGTGTCCCCTGGAAGGAACATTTCTCCCTTGGCAACAGAGCTCAAAGTAACAGGGCTGGGAAGCAAAGATTTTGGTAGTGACTCACTAGGGATAACAGTGAGAAAAGCCATTCTCATTTCTACGCCCTGATTCCTGTCCTCATAAATCCTGCTATGGGTGAAAATACATTCATTAGTGATTTAAATCATATAGCACATCCTGGAGAGCATTGTCTCAGTCTCAGTTACCACCCAGCTAGAGTGGTGACCAAATCTTCAAGTGACTATTCCACTTGGTTTTTCCTACTAGGATAGCCCTCACTCCCCAGATCAGGAACCAATGTAGGGGGTTATTCCAGCTTCTAACCATGTTACTCCAATTATATATTCTTAAAATACTACAGGGTGGGCTTGGGGACCCACTGGACCCACTGTGATTACCTTACCTCCATGAGCCCCTACTCTGACTCATGAACCTTTTCATGGGCATTTGAAGTCAGCATTTGAAGTCTCCATGGAGTAGTTTCAGTGTCTCATCCTTACAAAGTCTGATTATTTCCCTTTCTCACTGCACAGTCACCCTGATAAATGGTCATTAGCCCTTTTAGGGAAGACTGGGAGGAGGATGTATGGTACACATTTTTGGTATTGTAATAGGGTCTTCCCTCAAGGAAACCTGGCCTCTTCCTCATTCCAGAGCTTCTGGGTCTGTGAATTGGCTCAAGTCTGAGAATTGGTTAAAGGGCTGGAACTCTCTATCCTTGTAATTAAGTTGGACTTCTGTTACCATACTGAAAGCTTTCCACTTACATAAATCAAGTAAAAATATAGTAGGCTGCTCCTGTATCTCCATTTTGGGATCACCATGATCAAATAGTCAACAGCAAAGATGCCCGCTGTCAAACCATTATGATTACTGCTTCAGCTTTGCTGCCCACAAGATAATCATGTCCATCTTGTCACTGGTGATTAGGTGACTTCATCACTTATGCCCAGTCACCCAGGGATCCATTATCCCCACTGGATTCAGGGAGCTCAGTTTGAAGGCAGTATTTCTCTTGGTTGCTCCTGGTTTTTAGAGTATAGTTCCTACAGAGCCCTTCCACAATTCTGGGCTTCCCCTTGTGAATATATTTTTTACATCCCTAGCGAAAGGAGTGTCCTCTAGGTGGACATATATTTAGGGAATGGGGGAGCAGGTCTTATATAAAAATTCATTCCAGTTTTCTTAAGCCTTTGGATGGCTTCCTTTGTAGTGTACTGAAGAATGGCTGGCATTTGAACTTGATTTAGTATAGGCCATCATGGAGTTCAGGCAATTCTGCCTAATCCAACATTATATTTCTCACATTCTGATCTAATACCCTTAAGTACCATTCGTACATATATTCTTCAGATTTCTGTCTACATAAATTGGAAATGAATCATGCAATTCTCTTGCCATGTGTGGCACCTCCTCACAGGTAACAATTCATACCTCACTCTCTGGGGCTTGTTTAAGTTTTTATCTGTTTATCAGGCTAAGCAATCAGAGGTGACAATAGGTCCCAAGGAGAGTCAGTAGTCCCTTGCAAGGCAACTACTTAGGGGAAACTGTCACAAGGGAACAGTTTATACAAGGGGAAACCAATCTCCTCAGCAAGAGTACAAGCGGCTACTTGTACTCTTGAAAAGGAGAGCTGGCTGGATTTAGGGGTTCAAGGTCTCCAGTTTCATCAGATCCCTCCATATGTCCCCGTTCAATTTTTGGTGTACTACTCTTTCCTGAGAAGAGCCTTGAGGCTGGCCAAAGGGTCTAAGAGGTGGAGATTCAGTTTGCATTGTAATTCAACCACCTGTGAGAGATTAGACTTTAGGTTTAGTGTTCAGAAATCCTGGTGGCTACAAGTGATGAAAGTTTCTTTTCTGTCAGTCACAGAAGTTTTCAGGCACCCTTAGCAGAAGTTGAATGAGAATTTAAAGCCCTGAGCATGTAATTTTCTTTCTCCAAGTCCTCAAACACAATTAGAAGAAAGCAGCCAGCCCCATTATATTCCTTAATGTCACCAAAACATTCTATGGCAGGAACCATCTGGTCACCCAAAGCCTTGCCTTCTATAGACACTTGATTACAAACGTCTGCAGGTGAGAATATAAGTAGCCATTGACCACCGTTTGTCCATGTGCTACCAATTTCCTCTGTACCACAGGAAAAAATGGTCATTAATGCCTTTAAATCTAATCAAATCAGAAATCCCACCAAAACTAACCCAGAACCAATTCAGAGAACTCATCCTGATGATTCTGTTTCCTGACATCACTTCTGGTACCAAATTCTATAAAAGAGATACAGCAGGCATGACATAGAACATGGGATTTGTTTGAGAGATTTGACATTATTTGGAGGTGGTACAATCTCAGTTCAGCTGTTTTTCTCTGGTGCTGACTCTGAACTCACATGGCAAGTGTTGGGAAGGGAACACAGGAAGTGGAGGAGAGCAGAAACATCTGGAAACATCAGACCTCCCGGAGGAACAAGCTAAAAATTGTGACTGTCTCTCTGTCTCCAAGTTCTCTCCTTAAATGACCTGAAGGAGAAACCAGTGTTCTCCCTGCAAGGCCACCCCACACATGGCCCAGGATTGGGAGAAGCTGCTGGAAGAGATCTCACAGGAGCTAGAGTTGCAGAGGGCCCAGATACTGCCCACGCCAGCAAGAGGAGTTAGCAGATTTGCAAAACACGTGTGACCTAAAACACAGGCTGAATTTCATCTTTTGGAGAGTAAGCATGACGACTGCTTCTCTTCTACCTTTCAAGTCTTCTGTAGGTTTCTCCCATGGCTCTAAACCAAACACATATGGGGGAGGGAATTCTGGGAAATGCAGTTCAGCTGCACTAAGTCCACAGTTTTAAAGCTACCACAGTATGCTGGGCAGCTAGAAACACACATGCAAATGGACAGATAGGAAAAACAACATGGTATCCTGGGCAATCCTGGATATTGATGTCTGTCCCAAATCTCCCTTTTAAATGAACCCAGACTATCCACACCGGGACTGGTGAGGAAAGCTGTCACAGGCTAACACATTTTCAGCTGTATCTGAATGCACTACTCTCTCTGGACCCTCCCTTTGCTGGTTTTCACTGCCCCAGGCCTTACCACTATACCTTGGCTCTGACCCTGGCCCATCATATCGGTGACCTGCTCCTGGGCCTACCTTCTGCCTCAGGCCTTGCTGTCCTGGTGCTGACCTCTGGCTTCCCTGTAGGACCTATAAGATGCCCAGTTGCTATACCCCCCTGGACTCCCCCACCCAAAACAGATCCGTTGTTCACCAGCCCCAACAGAGAGACCTCAAGTAAGTAAATGAGTCATGCAAAGGAGTAATGATAATGGTGCTGATGGTAAATTGTCTAGCACCTATGGCTTTTAAATGTCTTTATCTGTGCGAAGTCTGGACCAGTTTGAATGAATCATGCTCCTTCCAAGCTGCTTAGGGGGGCCTGTGAGTAATAGACCCGTATGTGAATTATGGTTAAGAAAATCCTATAGCAGTTGGAGACTTAATGTAAAAATAGCCCATTCCCACCTCCCTAGAAATGGTTTGTTTGGTTTTGCTCATTAAGTGTGTATAATTATACCTTAAAGTTGTTTTCCTTTGCATTTCTTTAATTGATAGTGCAGATGCCTTTTCCCTGAGATGATTTAAAAATCTCCTTGAGTTAGCATTTTCTTCTCATGTGTTTTCATTTCTTATTTTGTGAAATTTGGGTTTGACCTTATGTATTTTATCAAGACTTTATATATTTTAGACAATAGATTTTTCTGACTATATTTAAATATATTTCACTCTTCTGTTGTTTTCCTTCCGGTATTTCTTTTATTGCTTTTCAATGTGCAAAAGTCCTCACTTTTATGGATGTCAACATCCATCTTGTTCCTGATGATATCCTCCATTTTTATTATTCATAAATTTATTTCCCTCCAGAACTGAGATAAATATTCTGTTGTATTTCTTCTAGATAATTTGTTATGGATTGGATTTTTATATTTACCTCTGATTCCTCTGGAGTCCGTAGAGGGTAGTATTTAAGAGCCTGGACTTTGCTGTCAAAATGGTGTGAGTTCAAATTCTGTCTTTTCTTCTTACTTCCTGCAGAACACCATGGAAAAACATTTGTCTTCTCTGAAGCTATTTTCTCAGATTAGTTTTCCATACTACCTTTTCTTTCTTAAATATTTTTAATAGTGAAATATAACACAGAAGAAGTGCACAAAACATACATGGATACCTTATTATCATTTCTACATTACTTTTTTATCCTTCATTCTCTCAGTTGGATTCCTCTCTAAGGTATCCCGTGGAGGTTTTAAAATTGATTTGTATTAAATATCACTTTTGTATTGTCCGGGTGCACCAGGGGGCACTGCTGGCTAACGTGATACCCCCAAAGGGGGTGTTTTGAGGGTAACAAGACAGCCACCGCTGATAGACCTGACCATGGTGGTAGCTCACCCAAGAGAGGATGTCTCAAAATGAATAAGCAGAAAAAGGAACCAGAAACTGGGACCTGAAAGTCAACGTTTTGGAATCAGAACTGGGAGGTTAGACAGAGGCGGTGATAAAGAAATGAACAAAGCAGGGAGGAAGCTGTCAAATTTGATGACTCTGTCCATGACGTGGGGTATCAATGAGGTGCTCCTTTATGATTTTGCCCACCCTGACAGACAGAGACAGAACACGGATAGGAGTGATGAGCACTGAGAAAACATGGGGATGCTGTTCTCTTACTGCGTTTGCTATTCCTAGGCACGAGGTAGTTCTCTCTCTCCAGGTATTAATGTCTTCTTTCTGCCATTAAATATTTATAATGTTATTTGAATAAATCTCTCATGGTGCAGGTTGATATTCAAATTTTTATTACCATAAATGGGCTCTTTGTTTTCATTTTTCCCTCAGTGTGCTACCAGTATGTAACAATGCAATTGATTTTTGAGGCAGCATCTTGTATCTCATAACTCTTACAGAGTCCATTTATTACCTCTAATCATTTTTTGGTTGATTTCTTTTGATTTTCTAGGTCAATGGTAAAAAAAAGAAAGCAACATCTGTACTCTTTTTCTTTATATATTTATGTCTTTTATCGTCTTCCTTTTCCAGTAGTTATTGCAGGTTCTTCTGGTGCTCTATTCAGTAGGTACAAGGAAAAAGACATCTTTGTTTTGTTTCTTTACCTTTTCTTTAAGGAAATGACTGACATTTCTACAACATGTATTGCGCCTTGCCTGTAACAGACACACAATTTTTGTAGGTTGAAATGAGATTAATAATCCACTTTAAATAATTAACGTAAATAACTTAAAGAAAGAAGCTATCCCCCTAATCTTGTACACAAAATGGATTTTTAAACACACCAAAGTTATTTCTGGCACATATTAAGGTAATGGAATGGCATTTGCTATTCTACTTTTCTACTAATAAGGGTCAATTATATTGAGGCTTTTCATTTCTGTGTGACAGTTTTGAACTCCATGATTAAAACTGGTTTGGGTTTAGTGTTTCATTCTCTGAAGATTCTGTATTTTAGTTCCTAAGTTTTACTTGGGGATTTTTGCATTTGTTTTTCCAAAGTGAATTGTTCTAGTTTGCTTTCATGATTGGTATCTGTCGGATGTGAATTAGCCCATATTTGCCTCAGTGAATGTTAGCTAACATTTCATCTTTTTTGGTAATCTTAAAGACTACATAAAACTCAAGTACCCTTGATTTTTCTGAAAGTTAAGAAAACCACCTAGGGAATCCATCTGGAGTAGGTTCCTTGTATGGAATAAATCTTTAATAACAACACCTACGATTTCTTATTCTGTTATTAGTCTGGTCGTGTTCTCCTTCTTCCTGCATTAGCTCTTGGAATATAAAAACATGTATGAAGGATTATGCACTTCTAGTTAGATACCAACTTTATTACCATGTAACTGCGAATAATTTCCTACTAAATTATAATAAATACAAAAGAAAAATGTATCTCCTTTCTCACTTACTGGCTTTATTAATAATCTCCTTGAGGCTGAGATTTGGCCCAGTTCACCTGTTTTTCCAAGGAGCCAAGTGCAATATGGAACTCATTGTAGGTGTTAAGTAAATGTGTACGGAATGAGACAAAGGGCGAGCCCTTTCTGCAGGAGATGTTTGTTTGGTTTTCAAAGTTGCCTCTCCTCTATTTTATTCCCAGTTCGTACTTCATCTTCATATCTTGGGAGTCTGAAATACTTTATGAAATAATATATATTTTTAATTATCTATACCTTGCCTCATCTGAAAAGGTGGATTGAAATATTAAAGGGCATAAAAATATCATAATTTTAAAGATAATGAAAAATGTTAGGTGTGAGAAAAGAGACACATTAAGCATTCAGGAGGGTTAGCTATTTGCAATAAAATGGTAAAAATTTAATCTTCAACCTTGTGGTTTCTCACAGTGCATGTTTACTTTATGGGATTAAGTGTGGATATTGCCAAAGTTGAGATCCACCTGCCTCCTGCAGAGTCTCTCTATTTTCCTTCCTTGTGGGTTATGTGCTCTTGGCTCACCACTACATCCTATGGTGGTCTCCCCACCTGGATATTTCATCCTGGGTGTGCCTGGCCAGGTAGGGACCAAGGGCCCCAGTTCTCTACAGCTGACACAATTTCTTTCCAAGGAATGCTCTTGTCCCACTGTCTGGGAAAGAGGCCTACATTTGAATTCTTCCCACTTTAAATACGGTCTTTCTTTTCTCCTTGGCCCCTTTAAAAATCCTGTCTTTGTCCCTAAAGTTTAAAACAATTAACAAGTTGGCTTGGTTTCCAATGGATGGAGAAAAGTAGCCGTATGATATACCCACTGAGTTATCTTTTTCCTTTTAGAGTGCTTTTGTTTAAGGATTTCTTTTTTTTTTTTAATTTTTTTTTCAACGTTTTTTATTTATTTTTGGGACAGAGAGAGACAGAGCATGAACGGGGGAGGGGCAGAGAGAGAGGGAGACACAGCATCGGAAACAGGCTCCAGACTCCGAGCCATCAGCCCAGAGCCCGACGCGGGGCTCGAACTCACGGACCGCGAGATCGTGACCTGGCTGAAGTCGGACGCTTAACCGACTGCGCCACCCAGGCGCCCCTAAGGATTTCTTTTAAAAATGTGTCTTATATGTTGGGCTTTCTCTGCTTCTTCTGGCAACTCATATATTCACACGAGATTTTTCCTTGATCCCTTTTCAAGCTCCATAAGTTTCTCTTCAATTATCCTTTTAAGAAAAATGTATGGATACGTAGTACTGTAGTATTGGGTTCTCGTGGAGAGCCAGGCCCTGCAGTAGAGACTTAGGTAGAAATGAACACACAGTGCATTTCCAAATCTGGTTGTTGGAGGATGTAGTTTAAGGGGAAAGGAGGAGGAGGTGAAGCACTGGGGAGTTGAGAGAGTGGTAAACATGGGCCATGGAGAATTCCTCAAACTGACGTCACAAAGAGCCTGGAGAATGGGCTCCGAGGCCCAGGGTCAGTGAGGGAGTTGCTGCGATCCACCAGCCTCAGACTAAATCTGAGTTTAAAGGCATGCATGTTAGGGGCGCCTGGGTGGCGCAGTCGGTTAAGCGTCCGATTTCAGCCAGGTCACGATCTCGCGGTCCGTGAGTTCTAGCCCCGCATTGGGCTCTGGGCTGATGGCTCGGAGCCTGGAGCCTGTTTCCGATTCTGTGTCTCCCTCTCTCTCTCTGCCCCTCCCCTGTTCATGCTCTGTCTCTCTCTGTCCCAAAAATAAATAAACGTTGAAAAAAAAATTAAAAAAAAATAAATAAAGGCATGCATGTTGCATATAGGAAACCAGTCTTTCATGTGTTGAAACCAAATAATAAACAGGCTGAGGGAGTTGGACCTTTCTCTAAAGACATGAGCAGGAAAAGAATAGAAAGTCCATTCGAAAACAAAACTGCCAAGAGCCACAGAACTAGCCTTCCCTCTTCCTGCAGCGCTTGGCCCCGGGCCGGCTGTGAACCGCAGTGCCTGAACCAGTTGCAAAAGCGAGAACCTCAGGTGACCAAAATGCGACCACAGGTTGCTAGAGCCAATTCGTGTTTATGGGTCTCCCTGAACTTTATACTTTTATCAGGGCTTCCTTCTTTATCTGCAAATTATTCTCTTCTGCCTTTCCTCTCCACGGGTCAGCTAGGGTTGCATGTTGGTGTCCCAGGAGGCAGGTTTGGGAGGGAGATGGTGAGCTGTGATGCCAGCCAAGGATAGCCTGGCTGCCCCCTGGGAGCTCTGGGACCTTAGAGTTGTTTTCTCACCCCCACTCCATCCCTCAGGCACTGGGTATGGGGCACACTGAGGAGAGCGTGACCTTGGGCAAGTGGCTCTCTGCAGCTGCAGGGATTCCTAAGGGAAGGGTGTGCCAGCTGTGGGCTGTGGGCCACCTGCTGCCAGCACCGCGTCAGCTGGGCAACACTGAAAGGGTGTGGGGAGCTCTTCCCAGTGCCCACCACAGGCCTTGCACCAGGGCCGGAAATCACCAGCTGGAAAACCCTCTGTTTGCAAAAAACTCGGACTTCATAGTGTGGCAGGGAGACAGGGAAGGACACAATCCATTTTCATACAATGCAGCAACTACTATAATTGAAGGGTGCTTAAAGTGCCAGCATGGGTTTGCATGTAAGTATGTAGGAAGGATTATTTATAATTACATGGGTGTGAAATTAACATTTTTAAAAATTTTTTATTCTTTGTTTATTTTTGAGAGAGAGAGACAGAGGGCAAGCGGGGGAGGAACAGAGAAAGAGGGAGACACAGAATCTGAAGCAGGCTCCAGGCTCCAAGCTGTCAGCACAGAGCCTGATGCGGGGCTTGAACTCATGAACCGGGAGATCATGACCTGAGCCAAAGTCAGACGCTTAACCAACTGAGCCACCGAGGCGCCCCTTGAAATTAACTTTCAGGGGCGCCTGGGTGGCGCAGTCGGTTAAGCGTCCGATTTCAGACAGGTCACCATCTCGCGGTCCGTGAGTTCGAGCCCCGCGTCGGGCTCTGGGCTGATGACTCAGAGCCTGGAGCCTGTTTCTGATTCTGTGTCTCCCTCTCTCTCTGCCCCTCCCCCGTTCATGCTCTGTCTCTCTCTGTCCCAAAAAAATAAATAAACGTTAAAAAAAAAAAAAAAGAAAGAAATTAACTTTCAAAACAAAATATTTTGAAGTCTTCACTCAGCTGAACTCTTGCTATTCTATTTACAAATCCAGCAAAAACTTTAAATAAAAATGAAATAATCATTTTCCAGGGGACTTTTGAATAATGGTCCATCAATTCAAGATGAGCACATTTAATTCTCTCTGAACAATCTAATTTTCACCCTTAGCTAAATTTACAAATATTTTAAACTATATTCATATATTAATATATTTTGTTTCCTCATTAAGGCCTTTAAATGCCTAGTAGGGGAAATTCATGACTCTAAAGAAAACCTTGTGAAGTGTTTAAACAATTGTAGTAAATTGACTTCATTTATAAATATCAGGCTAATCATGACATTTTCACTAAAATTATGCAAATAATTTTACAACTTTCAACTCTAAAATCACCGGCCTAAAATCAGCTATTAGTTTTACATTGGTTTCTTTAACAAAATATTGCAAGGGATTTATTTATTTACTTATTTTATTTACTTTATTTACTTCATTTTATTTACTTTTATTTGAGAGACACAGGGTGTGTGAAGGTGGGGAGAGTGGTGGGGGGTGGGGAGAGAGAGAGAGAGAGAGAGAGAGAGAGAGAGAGAGAGAGAGAATCTCAAGCAGGCTGCACACTTGGTGTGGAGACCCATGTGGGGCTTGATCCCATGACCCTGAGATTATGACCTGAGCTGAAACAAGGGTCAGACGCTCAACTGACTGAACCACCCAGGTGCCCCACAAGGGACTTTTTAAAAATATGAAGTGATTACCCATGAATTTAAAAAATGAAGAATCCAATGGAAAAAAAAGACAGTCTTTTCAGTAAATGGTGTTGGGAAAACTGGACAGCGACATGCAGAAGAATGAACCTGGACTGCTTTCTTACACCATACACAAAAATAAACTCAATATGGATGAAAAACCTAAACGTAAGACAGAAAGCCATCAAAATCCTAGAGGAGAAAACAGGCAACAACCTCTTTGACCTCGACCACAGCAACTTCTTACTTGACATGTCTCCAGAGGCAAGAGAAACAAAAGCAAAAGTGATTGGGACTTCATCAAGATAAACAGCTTCTGCACTGCGAAGGAAACAATCAGCAAAACTAAAAGGCAACTGACAAAATGAGAGAAGATATTTACAAATGGCATATCAGACAAAGGGTTAGTATCCAATATCTACAAAGAACTTATCAACATCAACACCCAAAAAACAAATAATCCAGTGAAGAAAAGGACAAAAGACGTGAATAGACACTTCTCCAAAGAAGACATCCAGATGGCTAACAGACACATGAAAAAATGCTCGACATCATTCACCATCAGGGAACTACAAATCAAAATCACAATGAGATACCACCCACAGCTGCTAAAATTAACAACTCAGGCAACAATAGATAGATGTTGGCAAGGATGCGGAGAAAGGGGAACCTTTTGGCACTGCTGGTGGGAATGCAAACTGGTGCAGCCACTCTGGAAAACAGAAAACAGTTCCTCAAAAAATTAAAAATAGAACTGCCCTATGACCTAGCAATTGCACTACGAGGTATTTATCCAAGGGATACAGGAGTGCTGTTTCGAAGGGACACATGCACCCCAATGCTTATAGCAGCACCATCAACAATAGGCCAAGTATGGAAAGAGCCCAAATGTCCATTGACTGATGAATGGATAAAGAAGATGTGGTGTATATATATGCAAAGGAGTATTACTCGGCAATCAAAACGAATGAAATCTTGCCATTTGCAACAACATGGATGGAACTAGAGTGTGTTATGCTAAGTGAAATAGGTCAGTCAGAGAAAGACAAATATCATATGACTTCACTTATATGTGGAATTTAAGATACAAAACAGATGAACATAAAGGAAGGGAAGCAAAAATTATATAAAAACAGAGAGGGAGAAAAACCCTAAGAGACTCTTAAATACAGAGCACAAACTGAGGGTTGCTGGCGGGGTGTTGGGGCGAGGGAAGTGCGAAAGGGGTAAGGAGCATTAAGGAGAGCACTTGTTGGGATGAGCACTGGGTGTTATATGTAAGTGATGACTCACTAAATTCTATTCCTGAAATCATTATTACACTATATGTTAATTAACTTGGATTTAAATTTAAAATAATAATAATAATTAAAAAGAAAAATGAATAAATAAAATCTAATATCATATTTTTAAAAAACTGAAGAGTCAATCATTATGTATGGTCCTTGCTTGCTTTTGATAAAACAAACAAACAAACAAAACCAAAAAAACCCAAAAAACCTTAACAAAAATTTTTATGACACAGCAATTAGAAATTTGAACACTGACTAAACACTTGCTATTATTAAGGAAGTACTATTAATTTTTCTCTATATATAATGTGCTGTGACATCTGGGATTTGCTTCCCAATTACATGGGAGGGAGAAGTTAATGTGGACAGGGAAGGTTTGTCTTGAGTCGGTGGTAATTGTTGAGCTAGGTGATGGGCTCATGGGGGCTCTTTGGACTACGCCACAAAGGTCTGTATTTGTTTGAAATTCTGCATACTAAACAATTTTTAAAAATTAAACTGGAATTTTAACACCAACTTCTGAGATTCCTTAAGATACTATATTTTCAGTAAAAACCCATGAAATAACAAATTCACGGTATTTTCCTGTGTTTGCAAAACACGTTCTTTTCGAATCCAAAAGCATGAATGCCATTGATGAGGTTTCTTTTGCCATCTCTTCTAAAGCTACGTAAGGTTGGAAAGACATCCACTAGGGAGAGAGGCCCAATCCCAGGAATCAGCATTGTTTTAAAGCCCCCCAGGTGATTCTTCTGTGCAGCCAAGGTTGGGAACACTGTACTGATATAGTACACAAGAATCTTCTGGAGGGCTTGTTACGTGGGATGCTGGGCCCTAGACCCACGGATCTATGTAGAGGCCTGAAGGCCTGCATTTCTCACAACTTCCAGGTCATGCTGATGCTTCTGGCTGAGGGCCTCAGTTTGAGAAACACTGTTGCAAGGCAAGCAGTTTTACTACCTAAAGAGAGTGGAGATTACTATGTCAATAATTCAGGTCCATTATACTGAAAGTGTCTACTGTGAATTGAAGTTGCTTTTTTTTTTTTAAAGTTTATTTGCTTATTTTGAGAGAGAGAAAGAGAGAGAGCACATGTGCACACAAGTCAGGGAGGGGCAGAGAGAGAGGGAGAGAGAGAGGGAGAGAAAATCCCAAGCAGGCTCTGTCTGTCAGCACAGAACCCTAACGCAGGGCTCGATCTCATGAACTGTGAGATCATGACCTGTGCTGAAACCAAGAGTCAGACATTTAACTTACTGAGCTACCCAGGTGCCCCTGAAATTCCTTTCTATGACCAAGCACACAACTTGGTTCTTGTTACAATAGCTATAAAGAGGTGTGTATGTGGGGAAGGCTTCCTTTTCATTTGGGTTTTTGCAATCCTTGTCCCCTGTGTTAAGAGCACACCCTTAACTAATTACATCTTCTGAGAAGGGCTTAGGGACAGGATAGATAACCTCCTTTAGCCAGTCAGCTTCCTCCACTGCCTGCCTGAACTTGCCAAAAATTTTAGCTCTCTTAAGACATTTTAGTGTCAGGGCACCCGGGTGGCTCAGTTAAGCATCCGACTCTTGATTTTAGAGAGTCATGATCCCAGGATTGTGGGATCGAGCCCCAGCCTTCTGGAGATTCTCTTCTCTCTCCCTCTAGCCTTCTCCCCTGCTCTCTAAAAAATAAAAATAAAACTAGGACACCTGGGTGGCTCAGTTGGTTAAGCATCTGACTTCGGCTCAGGTCATGATCTCCTGGTTTGTGGGTTCAAGCCCCACATAGGGCTTGGTGCTGACTGCTCAGTGTCTGGAGCCTGCTTTGGATTCTGTGTCTCCCCCTCTCTCTGCCCCTCCCCTGCTCATGCTCCCTGTCTGTCAAAAATAAACAGATGTTAAAAATTTTTGTTTTTAAATAAAAATTAAAAAGTTTAAAAAAAGACATTTTAGTGTCTTCTGCTCTGGCTGGGAAGACATTTGAATGCAAGATTTTAGGGTCCTGAATCTCCTCATATTTTGTCTGATGTTGTGGCCAAAGCTCTTATATTCTGTTGGCCGTGTAGCTAGAGCATCACAGTCTGCCTGGGGAATCAGGGACAGCTTCACAGAGGAGGTGGTTTTGAGGTCAGCCTCAAGGGATGAATAGGGGTGTGGCACGTAGACAAGGGAAGCAGGAGTGGAGGGAACAGTCTGGTGTTTTCATAATTTCTGGAATGTCAAATGGGGTGTGTTGAGGATTACAGGGGAGGAAGGAATGAGAGATATGGCTGAACAGGCAGGCAGGCAGGGACCAGGTATCATGGAGCGGGGCCTCATGTACCATGCAGGGGAAGAGTTAGATTTATCCTGGAGACATTGAGGGAACTAGTGAAGAATTTTGAGCAATAGAGTGACCCTATGAGATTTGCATGTTGGAAAGATTATCCTGGCATCTGTGTGGAGGATGGATTGAGGATCATGCCCAGAAGCAGGAATTTACCGGCAGGGAGATTAGTTGAGTAAAAGCGATACATGAGTACCTGTCTAGGGTAATCACAGCAGGGATGGGAAGAGAAGACAATAAGAAAAGGTGGATATATTTGCATGCTGATGTGTGTGCACGTATGTGTTTGTTATCTGCCTTGTCTTGAAAGTATTTAAGGCAGCTTAAGTAAATGCATAAAACTGAAACAAATATAAAATCTTTAATAAAGGTAGAAGGAAACAGAACAGAACAAACAGAAAAGCAAAGCAGGGGGCATAAGATGGGACCATGAAAGAAGTTTACATTGGGGCATTTAGGTCCTTACATTTGCCCAAGGTGGGTCATGAACTTGTCTTTCTAGATATCAGTAGAAAGGGAGGCTCAGTCCATTATTTGATTCACAGAGCCCATAGTATAAAAACACTCCCGCTGCTTGGGAGGAACATGGGGAGGATTAGTTCTGAAAACAGAAAAATTTCTCCCATGGAGACTCAGAAAGAGGACAAAGGTTGATGTGCCCAACCAAAGCCTCAATGTCACAGAGTGAGGGGATCTTGTTTTCTAAGAAATCATTCCTATGGGTAGAGAGTCAAGAATTCAGTCTTAAAGATGGGGACTGGTCACCATCTTTTGCCTCAGTGAGGGGCCTGGTGGGTGACTACCAGGCCAGGCTGTCGGACTGGCAAGTGTCTATCCTGTCAAGGAAGGGGTAGATACCTTCCTAGAAACAAAACAAAACCAACAATCACAATAAATAGCAGGAGGCTTTGGAAGAGGACAACCCATAACCAAGCAGACATGGCAGATGGTGAGGCTTCCCAGCATGCTCGAAGCTAAAGGACTGAGGCAAGGACTTGATGCCTCATAATCCAGAAGACTGAGAGATTGGTTAGCATGTTAGACCAATGGCTTGGGTCAGTTGGTTGGATGGTTAGGCAGAAGGAAATGAAGCAGGAGAAGAAGTAGCTTTGAGGGTTGTGTGATGGTGAGGAGAATTGTGAGTTCCCTTTGGGGCCATGCCTGAAAACATAACCAGGTTTTTTGTGGTTTGGTTTTGGTTTTCATGTGCTTTTGGTGCCTCCAACCATATCCTCTTGGCCTACTGAGGAGGTCACCAGTAACAATGGCCCTGGCCACCCATGGTTTCTTGCATCTCTCTGCCTTAGAGTGTTTTCTTCTTGCTGGTGCTAGGTAGGTTGGAAGTGTTATGAGTTAATGCCTCAGGAGTGACCCTCAGCCAATAATGGACAGGACTTGGTGGATAAATACCAAACTTCCTGCCCCTGCAAGTGGACAATTCTTAGGTAGGTTCCTCATAGTGTCTTACGCAACCTGCAGGACAGGTGCCGGTTACCCAGAGTGATGACCCACTCATCACTGAGCTCATTATTAGCTATCTCACTTTCCTACTCCTCGTGGAGCTTCCTGGGGTCACTTTCCAATTACCCCTTGCATACAAATCCTTATGAGGGCTGTCACAGCCCATACATACTAACCCATATATACTAACTAGTCCTTTCTCAGGTGGTTCCTAAGCAGCAGAGCCTGAGATGGGTATTCTCGTTCATGATTTATTGGGGGCAGTGCTCCCAGGAGAAGAGGAATGGGGGAAAAGGAAGGGGCAGGGGATAAAAAGCTAAGTTCGGATGTGGTATCAGGTAGCCACTTGCATCAGCCTGATCCCAAAGGGGGCTCTGGGATGCAAATTGCACTGTTAAAGTTGATTCCACTTTGAGACCAGGAGGCCAGCCATTTGCGTCCACTGTGCCAGGTGTGTTTGCTGAGGTCTGGAGAGGTCTGTCTGGTATACAGCCAAAGACCTCCAGCCAAAGACCTATCCAGCCAAAGACCTATCTCTTAGTCATCTCCCAGTGGAGGCTCCCTTTGGCCTAGGGTGAGTCTCCTGAATAGACAAACACAGGCAGCAAGCCAGCAGGTAGAAGGACACCACCAGTGCCCTCTACAGGCCTTCTGGAGTATTACAAGCTTGGCACATTGGTTTTCTGCAGCCGTTTGTCTCTTTACATTTTCGCCAGTGGACTCCGCGCGGTAGTATATGAGAGAAAGAGCTAGATAAGGTGTGATGCCTGCACTCAAGGAGCTTGCTGTCTAGAGGGAACCAGACAGGAATACAATTATCAAGGGAACAAGAAAATCACATTGCGCAGAGGTGGAAGCAAACTGCGGTGGAAGCTTAACCAGGAGGTGGAGAATTTCCATGTGCGGGAGGACAATCCTATAAGGGTTGATAAGGAAGTGATATTCCAGCTGGCACTTAAATGTCATCTTGAAGGACCCTCCCAATGCTAAAAGATCCCTTAGACTCTGTGAGGCTCCGAAAGGTGTTGGAGTTCCCATCGGGAGAAATGAGTGCTACCCTTCCCCCACCCCCCACCCCCACACACATCCCACGCTCTTGCTCCTAATGTTGGAAAAGCAGGCCTTTGACTGGGGTAGTGGTTTTTTATTTGGTCTAATTTCATTTTTTCTTTAAAATACTAGGTCGTTCTTGCATGCTCTTGAGGTGGCTGTGGGCATGTTCTTCTTCACTATCCTGCCCTAGGGTCTTCTACACAGCCAGATGAGCTCATCTCCCTCTCAGTACTTAACAGCCTCCGTGCCTCCCCAACGTGGGCCAAGAATCTTCCCCTGGGACTAAGGCAAGGGCTGGGTGGTAATTCAGTTGGGACCTCCATTCCTCTGTTAAGAGGGGGAAACCATGAACAGCTTGCCTCTCCTCACCTCTGCCCTGTGTGGTCTGAAATGGTATACTCCCCAAGCAACGAAATAATAGGTTTTCTCTGGCAGTGTTCAATTCCAATTTCCTGTCTGGCTATGGGCCATCCTGAACCAGTCCTTAATAAGGTCCACGTTTTAGATCCTACTTAAAGCCTGGGTTACACAGAGGCTACCAACAGTTTGGGAATGTATTAAAAGAAATGGAGTTTTTCTTTAATTGGCTCCTGCTGACCCTGGACCCCTGACCGTCCGCCCACCCCAGTGCTTTTGATGGCAGAGTGCACGTTCCAGGAGGTGGGGGGTGCTGGGAGTTCCAGGAAAGCGCAGGAATTCTCCAGGAAGGAGACACAGATTCAATCTCAAAGCTCTTCTCCGTTTATTTAATCTCTCAAGGTTTCAATCAGCCAGCCCTTGCCTAACACCACGGACCAGAGAGAAATCATATTTCCTCTTGAGTGAATCATTTATTTCACTCGGTGCAGCTGCTACCTCAGAGACTTCTCCAAAGGCAATCTTGAAGCAGCCCCACTTCTTCCCAGTCCTTTCTGTCTCATCCCTCCCTCCCTGGACCACCCCACTGGGAATTGTCTCCCTCTGTGATGTGCCTGGCATTGGGGCTGGGACGTCTGGGAGAAAGGAAGTTCCAAATCCACACAGACTCGGTCTTTGGGAATCTGACACAGTGGGAGGATGACAGGTTGCAGGAAGGGGTGGCTGTTCTCTCCTTGAGAAGCATTGGAAGGAGGAGAGGTGCCCCCCCCCCTCCGCCACCAGAGTCCTACTCCCTGGGTGGTTATCCCTGCTGTTTTACCAAAAGACAGAAGCAAAAGAGGGAAGGGATCTAGAACTTTCCACATGCCTTGCACAGTAATAGGGATTTTACAGAATGTTAGCTTATTTAATCTTCTCTATTATTATTCTCATTTTTCTAGTGAGGAAACCGAAGCTGCCCAGGGCCACGCAGCTCGGAAGTGTTGGCACAGGATTAACGATAGTGCATGCCTGAGTCCAGTCCAGAGCCTATGGTCTTTCCACTTTACCTCATTGATCAAGTGAGTGGAGGTTTGTTAAGCGAATATTAAATGTATTCACCCCAGAGGCCATGGGGCTATTTCTCCCACTGCCAGATTACACGGGGCTGGGAAACCACAGAGGAGAAGGCGTGATGCTGTTCCAGCTCACCCAGAGCCCTGGTCCCCAAATGGGTTCCTTTCCCCAGGGTGCTGGGCCCTGCCGGCTTAGAGACCTGAATACCATGGGAGAGATGTTCCAGCAGGGGGACATACACAGGGCCAGGGAGAAACATGGGGTCTGCATGCTTTATGCCTCCCCTACAAGTCCCCACAGACACACGAAGAGGCAAATGGGGCTCCTCTGGCTTGCTCCTCTCTCATCGGTACCCAAACCTGAGCTGCACACAGCAGACTAGCTGCAGACGGTCTCCATTATATTTCAGAGCGCATGTACGTATGGTACTGGATTTAATTCTCACATCACCTGCATAGGTTATGCAAGGCAGGTGCTTCGCTTCCCTTTTTACCAATGTAGTGGCTCTGTGATGAGCCCCCTGGGTCCCTTTCAGGAGGGAAGGATTCATTTCCCCTCCCGCCGGCCTCTTGAGGATTGCCTCAGCTTAAGGGAGCTCCTTGCCCGAGGTCACACCCCTCCCAGAGCAGCGCACAGCCAGAGACAGATTGACACAGGGACAGACCAACGCAGACCAATTCCATTCTCATATCCCCCCATAGGGCTGGGGGAGGCTTCCATGGAGACTGCACGACTCCACTGACCCGCTCCTGCTTCCTCCCCTTCACTTCCCCAGGTATTGATCCCAAGAGCACCCCCTGAGAAACCTCCTGTCCACTAACCTCCAGCCCAGAGTCTTCCCTAGGGCACCCCCCACACTGAGGCCTAGGCGTGAGGTGATATGAGGTAACGGAAGGAGGCTCACATGGAACATCAGGAGCCTTCTCTTGTGTGGTCTGTTTTGCCACTAACAGGCTATGTGGCCTCGGAGAAGCCATTTGTCTCTGGGACTCAGTTTCCCCATCTGTACCAAGAGGAGAGTTTGGCCAAGTTCTTAGATCACTTGACTTTTAAAAAAATCATTCAAGAACTGTGATTGGAGCCCACAATTCTCACGCTCCCCTGGCCCTCCCCACCAATCCTTGACTTTGTAGCCGGGATCTGGGCTTGGTCCCCAGGACTCCCAGAAAGATTGCCTCATGAGCCCAAGCGGAGAGCTCAGGAAATCATTCTCCAAGATTTGCCACTACCCACTTTTCACCTTCTGCCACAGGAGACCCTCACCAGATTGGGAGAGCTTCATTCTTCCAGCAACTTCCACCAGCTTGGCATTTCACTCGCCAAGAGGGCTGTGTCAAAGCCTGCTGCCCCCTCTGTGGCCCCCAAGCCTGGTGCCATCCTTTGTCCTATCTGACAAGGTGAAGGTGCTGGGTGCTGGGGAGAGGTGGGGTGCTGTGCTGCTTCGTGTATGGGTGCATTTACACCCAGGAGTATGGGATATAGGCACGGATATATGTGGTAATGAGACGGCATATGCCAGGGACCAGATCTATTCCCCGCTCCGCCATGCCCTTCTCTGTGGTGCCCTTCACCCAACCCAGCAAACTGCTCCAACTTGCAGACATTTCCAGCAGCCTGCAAAATTGGGACTGTTCCGCTTCTTGGCGTCCAGTCCCTGACATGTGCTCCCACCATGCAGGTCCCTACTTCTCTGTCACATTAAGGGCCTATGATCCCTCTCCCCCTCCCCCTTCCCTCCAGGGCCAGCTGGGCACTGGCCACCCGACCTTTAGCCCTTGGCTTGTTTTTCACAACTTGAGCGTGACCAATGGATTAGAGAATTACACATGGCTGGTAATACCCCAAAAGCCCATATTGCAAACTGACCGTGCAAAATGATCAGCCTGTGAGCAGAACATCTGTGAGCGGCTCAGGATGACGGCACCAGGCCCTTGGCAGGACTTCCTGAGAGCAGACACTGGCCCCTCTGCGGGCCTCATGTGACTCCTTGCAGCCTTTGACTCAACGACGCACAATCAAGACTTGGGGTGTTGCCAATCTTTCTCAGCACGTCTGCCCTTGGCCTCTTGGGAGATTGCAGTGGAATCCTTTAATGAGACCTGTGGTGCAAGTCCCAGATCCCTCATCAGACATGGCAGCTTCAGAGGGCAGAACCTTATCACACTAGGGCTTGCTGGGGGAAGAGACTGTGTCTCCCCTCCTAAACTAGGGCTACCTGAGGGCACAGCTGTGTCTCCCCTCAGCCTGGGGCTCCCCGAGGACAGGGCTGTGCCTCCTGCCTCAGACTGGGGTTTGCTGAGGACAGGGCTGTGTCTCCCCCTCAGACTGGGACTCCCTGAGGGCAGGGCCATGTCTCCTCCTTCAGACTATGGCTTCCTGAGGGCAGGGCTGTGTCTCCCCCCTCAGGCTGGGGCTCCCTGAGGGCAGGGCTATGTGTACTCCTCAGACTGGGG
>NW_024412394.1:6870595-6906598 GCF_014898765.1 Herpailurus yagouaroundi | reverse complement strand
AGACTGGGGTTTGCTGAGGACAGGGCTGTGTCTCCCCTCAGACTGGGTCTCCCTGAGGGCAGGGCTGTGTCTTCCTCTCAGACTGGGGCTCTCTGAAGGAGCGCAGTGTCCTGGGTGTGGGGGATTCTGCCGGGAATCCAGACAGAAAGAAGCCTGTGGAGGGCACGTTCTTAATTGAGATGGTCTCTGAACACTTACAAGCATGCCAATATTATGAAAAGTTAGTATGGGTCCCCATGTGTTGTGTGACAAAGGGGCCTAAAGATATGTCCAGGATGGGGACAGTTAAGTAAACATTTTATCTTCAGTAAAATAGCCAAGATTCTCCACAGAAATTGAAGCCTTCTGTTGAGTCAGCTGAAAACTGCCAGTGAGTTCTGTGTGTGACACTCTCCCTGACCCCCAACTCCACGCACACTTCCGCCTAATCCTAGGCAGCCCATTTCCTAGAACTTGGCTCCTCAAACAGTTTGCCAGAAACCCCTTGGTGGGCCATAGGCCCAAGGACACCCAGAAAACGCCTGCCATTCTTCCCAGTCACCTTCCTGCATCTCTTCTCTGGAACTCTGAGGATTTCTTCCAAAGACATTGGGCTCGTTGCCCTCTATTTCCCTAGTCTGTGCCCTCTCCACAGTGGGTCATCTGTCCTTTGCCATGCACACCGTCCTCAGTCAGGCGGAACCCTAGGGGCACAAGTCACCTGTGACGAAGCTGCTGGAGGGGATGAGCCCTTGGATCTGGCTTCACGCGTTGTACTCAGGCTGTGGGGACCGGTTCACCTCCTCGTTCCAGCCAGGTCTCACTGTCCCGGGTCAGAGCCAGCATCTTTGTCCTACTCCCTGGCTCCCAAAGAAGCAGATTCATTTGGGATTCTGCTCTCTAGGTCTTACTCTCCATTGCGTGAGGCCTCACCCCCGACACACTGAATGGAGCATGGTCACTTCCTACCCACCCCTGCATGCCTGGAAACTTCCTCGAGATATCTTCTCCTTCCCAGACACCCACTTACTCCACCTCTGCAGGTAAGGCTCTCCTCAGCCTTCGTTTCTGGATCAAATCACTGTTCATCCTTTCCTGATTTCTCTTACAAGTTTTGTACAAGTCAAGGTCCCCATTAACAAATGATAAAGTCAGCTGGGGGGGGACTGATGAAAAAGCTACCTGTGGGGACCTCTGGGTGGCCCAGTCAGCTAAGCAGCCGACTCTTGGTTTCACGTCGGGTCATGATCTCCCGGTTCGTGGGTTCGAGCCCCACCTCGGGCTCCACACCTAACAGTGTGGAGCCTGCTTGGGATTCTCTCTCTCCCTCTCTCTGCCCTTTTCTTGCTCATGCTGTCTCTGTCGCTCTCAAAATCAATACATAAGCTTTAAAAAAAAAAAAAAAAAAGGCTCTCTGCAGGGCTAAGGTAGGCGCAGTACCCTGGTGCTAGGGACAGCAGGATACAGCTGCCTCCCCTGGGCCGAAAGGGGTGATGGGGCTGAGTTACTACCAGAAAGACAAAGGGCAACTCAGGGAAAGGACTGTCAATAGGGTCTACAGCCTTTAGTGAGCCGCCAACCATAGTAACAAGGCAAGGAGGGACCCCAGGTGATAAAGATCTCACCTCTCCCTGTTCTCTGATCTCCTGCCGGTACGTCCCACTGACTGAACCCAATTAGAAAGCCAAGGGCGGGGGTGCCTGGGTGGCTCAGTCGGCTGAACCTTCGACTTTGGCTCTGGGCATGATCTCACGGTTCATGAGTTCGAGCCCAGCATCGGGCTCTGTGCTGACAGCTCAGGAGCCTGCTTCAGTTCTGTGTCTCCCTCTCTCTCTGCCCCTCCCCCACTCATGTTCTGTCACTCTCTCTCAAAAAAACAAAATTTAAAAAAGCACCCAAGGCAAGGTACCCCTTGATGCAGACTCTACAAGTCAGCTTCCCAGGGGCAGAGCAGGGTGGAGGGGGGCGGAGGGTAGGCCTGGACCCTTAAAGGAAGAGATCGAGGGCAGGTTAATTTCTCTCAGTCCTTTCCTAGTTTCTGGCCACAGGGATGCAGTGTGCTCTCTGGGGCCAGCCATTAAACGTATCCTTCTTTGTGTGCTGACTGTGGCAGAACCTCCCTGGTCTGCCAAGCCCTGGGGCAGGCCTCGGTGTGTCGAGATAAGGCTCCAGTTCTGCTCTCCTGGAGCACAGAGCTAATTTCCTCCCATCAGAGGGCTCCAGCTGCACAGCTTGCTAAATGAGGAGTAGAAGGGAAAATTAACTTATGGACTCAAACCTGCTAATCATAACCATCAAACCCAGATCAGCACTTGCTACACGCTTTTCCATATGTTATTTCACTTACTCATCCCGGTGACCTCAGGCTCACCGTGTCTATCACCCTGCAGACGAAGAGAACACAGCTCAAAGGGGTGATGTGATTCGCTCATGACCGCACAGCGAATAAACAGCAGAATCTCCCAGACCAAAGAACGCTCTCTGCTCTGCACGGTCCCAGTCCCACCATCTGCCATTTGTGGAGCCTGCCTCACACTCTACCCCACGCTACCATGATCTGTGCTTACGCTCTACCTCTCAGCCCATGGGCCGTGTGAGTGAATTGCGCCATGTGCCCCACCATGCCCAGGACACCGCACAGAGTCTGTCGGTACAGGAGAACCCAAGGTTTCAGCAACAAAGCCCAGAATACCCTCAAGCCCTTCTGAGACCACTCGGTGAAAACCTGAGTTGAACTTGCCAGGGGAAATCGGGACTCCCTGGGTTTTTTGTTTTGTTTTGTTTTGTTTCAATTTAATTTATTTATTTTTTAATATTTATTTATTTTTGAGAGGGAGCAAGCATGAATGGGGGAAGGGCAGAGAGAGAGAGAGGAACAGAGGATCCAAAGCAGGCTCTGCGCTGATAACACAGAGCCTGATGTGGGGCTCGGACTCACAAACAGTGAGATCATGACCCGACTTTAAGTCAGATGCTTAACCAACTGAGCCACGCGGATGCCCCAGGGACGCCCTGGTTTTTGTTGGCATAAGAGTTGGCAATGGTCAGTACAGGCTAGCATGTACTGAGCGGGCAGGCCCTGGGCATGGTGGTTTACAAAAACCTTTAAATAGTCCAGAGATCTTGCCATGCTTATTTTACAGACAAGAAAAGCAGGTTCTAAGAGATTAAGCAAGTAGCTTGAGGCCTGGCACCAAACACGTGACAGACTCAGGATTTGAACCCGTGACCCTAACCCGTTTCTCAGGCCTTGGCTCTTTCCATGCTACCAGGCCTCCCCCTGCTGGTAGAGGACTCTTCCACTGAGATGAGGAAGGATTTCCAAGTGACCCATGATAACCCTTCCTTCTCTCCCACCACTCTCCCCACACATGCCCTCCTACCCCACCAGCCTGTTCCTACGCCCAGTGGACTCTGCTGGGCTGAGACTTACTAGAGAAGTCACAGTAAAGTACGAAGAAGGAAACACCTCGAAAGAATTCTGCGGGAATTCCTTGAAGTATTTGCTACTTTCCCATTCTCCTCCCTTTCTCTCCGCCAGATTATCTAGTATTCTGGACACACACAAGTTCTCAGAGCCCAAGCCCCGGAGAGCAGACCCCGGGACTTGCACGCATGGCTGGCTCTCCAAAAGGCACTGCTGTTCTGTCCCCGGGTGGGCAAATAAAAACAAAATGCTGCTGTTAAAAAACAAGTCCATTTCACATTTCATTTTACTTGAGAAAATGGGACTTGCTGAGGAGATGCACGGAGGTCAAGTTCCCTGGAATTTTTGTGCAGAGTCTCAGCTACTACCCGAACCAGCCAACTCGCAAGATCCCCTTGATTGCTTGGCCATCGCTCAGTTTTCTTCCCACGCCTGGCCCGGAGCACCCACAAACACATGCCCACACGTATCTGCACACTATGTCTATTTTACCTCCATGCCAGAGTCCCCAGAACACAACAGACCAATGTAGATGACTTGCTAAATCCTGGTACGTTGGCCCAGCCTCTAGACACCCATTTCTAACCACGTCTTCAAGCCTGGAGCGAGGCACAGCCATAAAAGAAGGGAAGCCATTCATTTATAACGTTCAGAATTTCAATTTTTCTGAGGTTTCCACACAATCATCTTTTATGAGCTATAGTAAAACCACATGTTTACACAGCCTCTCTCCCTAAGTCCCAAACATGTTAGCAACATTATCTTATGTAACACCTGGGGTTTCAGAAACAGGGCCCGAACAGCCAGGCATCACTTATGCAAACAGTTTTGAATCTTCCAGATGTATCCATTTCCCTTCAAGTTAGCAAAACCTTATTTGGAAGACATCGCCTCTCCCCCTGCCCGCCACCCCCCAATCCCTTTCCCTCCACCTGCAGGTAATATTTGCTTCTAAAAAGAATCTCTGCCTTTGCAGTAACATGGAAGCTATTTTTCTGATTTGTTTTGCAATTCCTGATGAATATCTTTATCTACATCTCTGTTATAGAGCAGCAGGGTACTGCCAGAAATTAAATCACAAAGTCACTGCTTTTCTCCCTCCTACCCATGCTCTGATCTGGGATCTGCGGTTAACTCTTGTGTGCTTTCGTGTCCTATATGATTTTAGCTACTGGGTCCCTTCATTACTTGTACAAAGTGGTTTTTGCATCTTTTCTCATTTCCTATTGCTGCCATCCTACGCAGACTTGCAGATTCACAGTTGGCCTGTTTTACCTGGCTCCCGACAAGTTTCCTGCCTTAATATATTTGGCACATTCTAGCCTCCTAAATCTTCGGATTCTCTCCTCTGCCAAAACACTGCTTATGGCTGCCCTGTGTGTGTGTGTGTGTGTGTGTGTGTGTGTGTGTGTGTGTATACATGCCACAGTCCACTGTAGTATCTGCCTCAAATGGGCAGTCACCTTAACCAGCCTATTTAATGCCTCTCCACTGCTCTCCATGCATTCCCTCTGCCTGGGGTTCTCTTCCGCACTCCTGAGCTCCTGGCAAACACCAACCAGTCATCCAAACTTCAGCTCAAGGTAAGAGTCTTCAGTGATGCCATCCCTGCATCTCAGTGCTTCTATCTTTGTGCCCCACTGAACTCTTACAAATATTTCCTACGACTTCTGCTTGTAAAGGTGTTTCTCCCTCTTTACATTATAAGTTCCTGGACAGCAAATATGGTGTCTTAATCATTTTTGTATCCTAGAGCCTAGTATTATACTTTCAATGTGGTAGAGACTCGATGTATGTTGAATGAGTGTATGAATGAATGAATGAAAGAAAACCCACCTCCTAACCCCTCATCTTGTTCCTTCCTCTCTTTGTCTGGCCTCATGGGCCCTAAAGCACCCCCACTGATACCGGCCCTAAGCTTATCTTGTCCCGTCCACTCCCTTCTGGACTGCAGTCCCTGCCCACACTCATGTCCTTCACATCCCTGGTCAGTGTGGCTCCCAGTGGCCCTCACATCCTCACAGTGGCTCTGTGACTCTATTGGACATCTCTTGCCTGACTGGTATATACAAGGGCTATGACTGAGGGGTCCTGCAGCAGAATCTGAGCTCTGCCATCTTCTTAGGTGGATCACACTTAGGCAAATCAGTGCCTCTACTCAAGTTTCATCATGAGTAAAATGCAAGTGATTAGATGTACTTCATGGGCTGGTATGACGACCCTAATAGATGCACATTGATTCATTCACTCATTCAACAAATATTTACTGGTCATTCATTATGTACCAGGCAGTGATGAGACAAAAACAAATCAACCGACAAACAAACAAGAGAACAAAAGCAAAACTTACCAAAAAAGTAACCAAAAGCCTTCTCCACAAATCCCTGCCCTGGGGGGAGATGAGGCTTACTTTCTTATTGAGCTGGCAGACGTCAAGATAAATACATCACTTAGAAGGCTAGATGTGCTTGGAGACTGACAAAGCAGGGGAGGGTAGAGACTGCAATAGTCTTAGATGGTAGCTTATTTAAAAAGTTTTTCCCTCAGTGTGGCTGAGTGGCTCAGTTGGTTAAGCATCAGACTCTTGATTTTGGCTCAGATCATGATCTCACGGTTCATGGGTTCAGGCCCTGCATCAGCCTCTGTGCTGACAGTGTGGAGCCTGCTTGGGCATTGCTCTCTCTCTCTCTCTGTCTCTGCTCCTCCCCTGTGCATGCACTCTCTCTCTCTGTCTCAAAATAAATAAGTAAACTTTAAAGAAACTTAACAAACAAAATAAAATAAAGGTCTTTGCCTCTGAATCCGAAAGGTCCTTTTTATAACCCCTAAGAGCTCCCAAGTAATGCTTTATAATGTTAACCAGTGGGGCAAGCTCTTAATAAAAATTAAAGTAAGTTTCTTTGTGTCCTCTTCAATTTCTTTCCTAAGTGTTCTATAGTTCTCAGAGTAAAGATCTTTTACCTCTTTGATTAAATTTATTACTAGGTATCTAATTGTTTTTGATGCAATTGCAAATGAGATTGATTCCTTGATTTCTTTTTCTGTTGCTTTGTTATTGGTGTTTAGAAATGCAACCAGTTTCTGTACTTTTAATTTTATATCCTAAGACTTTGCTTAATTCATGTATTAGTTCTGGATAAAGAAGATAATGATATCTATGTACAATGGAGTGTTACTCAGCCATCAAAAAGAATGAAATCTTGACATTTGCAATGACGTGGATGGAGCTAGAGTGTATTATGCTAAGCAAAATAAATCAGGCAGAGGAAGACAAATATGATATGATTTCACTCATGTATGGAATTTAAGAAACAAAACAGATGGGGGCACCTGGGTGGCTTAGTTGGTTAAGCATCCAACTTTGGCTCAGGTCATGGTCTCATGGTTTGTGGGTTCAAGCCCCTCATTGGGCTCTATGCTGACAGCTCAGAGCCTGGAGCCTGCTTCAGATTCTGTGTCTCCCTCTTTCTCTGACCCTCCCCTGCCCACAAACACACACTCTCTCTCTCTCTCTCTCTCAAAAATGAATAAACGTTAAAAAAAATTTTTTTTAAAGAAACAAAACCAATGAACAGATGGGAGAGGGGGGAAGACGAGGGAAAAACCATAAGAGACTCTTACAGATAGAGAAAAAACTGAATGTTGAGGGAGGAGGTGGGTGGGTGATGGGGTAGATGGGTGAAGGGTACTAAGGATTGTACCCTTAGTGCAATTGTTGTGATGACCACTGAGTATTGTATGTAAGTGATGAATCACTGAATTCTACTCCTGAAACCAATATTGTACTGTATGTTAACTAACTAGAATTTAAATAAAAACCATGGGATGAAAAAGGAAAAAATGAGACAATGAGGAAGCCGTGCCCTTCATCGTTCCTCACCAAATACTTTCTGGACACATCTAATACCAGCCAGGGAGAGCCATCCACGTGTAAAGTAGTGGTGATGTGAGATGGGTCAGTGAGGAAGAAGCTGAATTTGGGGAAACCAGAAGTTAGGAAGCTTATCTAAATGTCTGGGCTGATCCAGGGATACACCTGTGGGACCCAGAGAGGGACTTGGTGAAATTGCATTTCATGGGAAAGTTTGGGGACTAAATCCAAGGTCTGTCAGAGTGAAGCTGGGGATTTTACTAACTCTCATTTGATGTCGTAGTTACAGGGAGAATTCTGGATATGGCAGGTGGTGGCAGACGGTAGTAAAGGATGAAGGGGAAATAAGAGACCAAGCTTGGGTTTCTGGACACATCTCCTATCTGATGTGATTTTGGAGTGGTGGTGAGGGTCTGGAGTCGATGGCCAAGAAGGAACTCTTGAGACACCTTCTGTGCAAAAAGGTGGTTTTATTAAGGCAAGGGACAGGACCTGTGGGCTAGGAAGACCTGCCCCAGGATTGTGTGTAAGTGAGTGGTTATATACTTGGGAGTTGGCAGAGGTAAAGTCAAGGGGAAGTTTCGAAAACATTTTCATGTAATAAAGTAGACTCTGGGGCGCCTGGGTGGCTCAGTCAGTTAAATGTCTGACTCTGGATTTTAGCTCAGGCCATGAGCTCATGGTTCATGGCAGTGTGGAGTCTGCTTAGGATTCTCTCTCTCTCTTTCTCTGCCCCTCCCCTGCTCATGTGCTCTCTCTCTCTCTCTCTCTCTCTCTCTCTCATTCCCTCAAAATAAATAAACTTAAAAAACAAAAGACTCCCAGGATCCTGGAGGCCTAGCTACTGTCAAACCAAAGTTGTTTTTCCTTCTAGCAAGGTGTTAACATTAAGACAGTAGGGAGTTCCTGGAGGAATGTTATACTCTGCCTGCCTCAAATATTTGTCAATGGGCTGCAGGTTATAAGGAAATTTAATTTTACCTACCATTTCCTTCTGCTTTTGTTTCCCACATCCCTATCCATGCTTTCCCTTTCTATCCCCACCCCAAGCCCTTCCCCAGAGTGTGTCTGACCCTACCACCTGAGTCCATCCCTCACCCACCAGACTATCATGGGGACTGCAGTGCTCAGAACCCGGTCTGACCCTGCTCCTTCATTCCCTCAAAAAAGTAATTACTCTACTCCCAAGTGTGAGGTCCAGGCTTTTCAATTCTCCAGGACACACAAAAATCAGAAGAGAAAAGCTACATATGTGAATCAGTAGGATGTGACCTGTTGAAGCTGCTCCATAAAGTGGAAAGAACCAGACAGACCCAAGGTCAAATCCCAGCTGTGAGATCTGTAACTCTGTGACATTGGCAAGGCTTCTCTCAATTTTCTGATATGTAATATTAAAGGATAATTTTTTAAGTTAAAATTATGACTCTTTTAAAGATTTTATTTTATTTTATTTTATTTTATTTTATTTTATTTTATTTTATTTTATTTTAGAGAGAGAAAGAGAGAACATGAGTAGGGGAGAGGGGCAGAGGGAGAAAGAATCTTAGGCAGACTCCATGCTCAGCATGGAACCTGATGCAGCGCTCCATCCCACAATCTGATCCCACAACCCTGGGATCATGACTTGAGCTGAAATCAAGAGTTGGATTCTCAACTGACTAAGCCATCCAGGTGCCCCAAAATTATGACTCTTATATACACATAAAATGACTACATGTCAAAGATTTTACTTACCTCATTAGTTAATGAGGGAACCACTAAGATATGCCAACCGGTTGAAAGGAGAAGTCAAAGAACACATGTATATGAGCAACCAGGAACACCGAAATAATTTAGAAATATCAGCAAAACTGGTCAATAACCTTTGGGTAATAATAGCTGCATCTCCATCAAATGCACTCATTTGCATTCCTAAGGCCAGGGTCATTTCCACTATCAGTTTTCTAGGATTTACAGCCTTATAAAAAGCTCAAAGATAATGAAATGCACAGGCCCCACAGAGCCAGAGAACCTGGCATATTGTACTAGAGAAATCACCCAAGGGTAATCCTTTTATTGTTGTTGGGTTTTTTTTTCCCCCATTTCCGTCTTTCACAAATTTTCCTAACAGAAATATGAGGATGTTACCTGAGCCCATATATTCGAAACTCCCGTTGCAGGTCTTAGCACATCCTGGGGTGCTCCATGTTCTGGAAATTTCCTTCCCTGTCTTTCCATCTAATAAAATCACAGGGAGAGATTTTCTTTGAGGCAAACACTGCTAGAGAAATGTGGAACAAGTGCTCCAGGATTCAGAGGTGAGATTTTTCACATCTGGCTGAGAAAGTCTTTCTGGTAGAAGGGACTGGGTAATCTCAAATCTTCTTTCCCTGACAGCACTTAACCCACAGAAAATAGCCACAGTGCCCATCGTGTACTTTCTCATTTTCCAGCGCATATGCTGTGGCCACTCCTGTACCTCATGTGTTACAACTCAGTGAGGTAGACTATCCAGTCCTGCAGTCATTCTTTTACAGAAGAGGAAAGAGATTCAGAGATTAAATAACTTCACTCCAGTTCTTGGCTGGTAGGTGATGAGGGAGCTTAAGGCAAGCTAACACCCCACAAACAGCCTCCCCCCTCCCCCCCAGGAGGGATATGTATGAAATTCCTCAGCACTCCTGGCTGTCCTAAAGCTAAGAGAAGAAGAAAACAAATGGTTAACTGATAGAGATCTCAGGCATGCAGGACAGGAGTCTCCATCAGTTTATAAATGTCTTAGTAAATGATAAGAAAAAGCAATCTTATCAATAGGCTAATCTCCAGAAACTTATAGACTCAGTTTCCTGGAGTCCCAATGTTGGAGAAATGAATAAAGTACTGAGTCAAAGATGGCCAACGGGATGAAAACAAGCTCTGGTCTCTGGCTTAGAGACCCCTCTTCCAGGTTCTTCTTGCCCTGTTTGCCACACGTGGGAAAACGTGCCACAGACGACTATAAATTACCCTTCCCATTTGCATTCAGCGCTCAGATCTTTGGAGAAAAGGTCTCCTCTGAGCCTGCTGGTGTTAAATAAATAAATCTCCGATCCACCAAGATCTCTGAGTGCCGCTTGGTTTTTCCACCAGCGTTCTAGCCTGGTTCCGTAACACCAACATCATCCTACCCTCCTTGTGATGTGGGTACATCAAAGGCAGAAGGAAATGGCAGATGAAATTAAATTTCCTTTTAACATGCAGCCCATTGACAAATGCTTGAGGCAAATACAGAGTATAACATTTCTCCAGGCACCTCCTACTCTCCTAATGTTAATGCCTTACTAGAGCAGAAACAACCTTAGCTTGACAATAGCAAGGCCTCTAGTATCTTTAGCATCTGAAAGTCCTTTTGAAGGCCTCCCTTGTATATAACCAGTCACCCTTCACAATCCCAGTGCAGTTCTTCCTGCCCACCGGTCCTGTCCTGTGCTTTAATAAAATCACCTTTTTGCACCGAAGAAGTCTCAACAACTCTTTCTTGGCTATAGGCTCTAGACCCCAACACCATTCCATAACTCCATCAGTAGGTGGTACAGCCAGTGCTGAACAGAATCCCATGCTTTAGAAGACTTTGGGGAAAAGATTTACATCCAAGACCCTCCCCTCTAAGCCTGAGTTTGTTGCTTTCTCTCTGGGCTAGAAATCTGTGAATCAAATTCCACTTTTCTTGAACAGAATGGTTTAGGCAAGTATTAAGTTTTATATTGCAGATTATTGATCTATTATAGTGATTTTATCAGCCTGTGAAATAACTATCTATATAATGTGAGTTTCCTAGATCCCTCTGCAAACCAAACCCACAAGCATCCCATGGATGCTGGTGCCACTGGGTTCAGTGTCCCCAGAATGCACAGGGACAGTCCCAGGACACAGCTCCCTGGGGGAGTTTTCTCCTGCAGACAGAACCCCACCCAGACAAAGGACAGAGCAGGGACAGTTGCCTGCAATGACCACAGCCTCCACCACAGCCATTGTACTCTCCCCCAAGCCAGAATACGAGTCCCTCTCCTCCAAGGACCCCTGGCTATGACCTTCCCTTTACTCTTTAGAGCACAGGATCCCAGACTCAGAACAACTCTCAGCAGTAGCCTCCTAACAGATATCCCTGCTTTACCTCTTGCCCCTCTTCAGCCACAGCCTGTGAATGTGACAGTCAAATCATGCCACTTTCTGCTCAGAAAAATCCAGTGGCTTCCTGTTGCAGATGGGAGTTTTCTGGAACAGACTGGGCATGGCAATTTAGTGTGCAGAATGTGTATTGGAGAGTGCCTTTGGGATTGACGACTTTAAGGAAGGAAGGAAGATTGAATGAAGGGAGAAAAGTTAGGCTGCAATGCAGTTTCAACCAGTGACCACTTCAACCACCCCCAGGAGGATTCTGGAAAACTCTCTTCAGGAACTTGCCACATTTTGGTATCATCCCTGGCTACTTCCATCTCTTCAGTTACAGGAATGAAAGATACGGATACAAGGGACGTCCCTCTGCTGATCTCCTTTCTTCTAATTATCCCAGGCCTCTGTCATATGACAGACAGGACAATGTGGCTGTTGTCTCATTAATTCTCTGATTTCATGTCTCCATGTCAATTAAATGTCTCCATATTCCTATCCTACAGTCCTACAGCTTGAGGAACAATATTAGTTCAATGTATTAAGAGGAAAGTAATTAAATATTTGTTCTGGGGTAATTGTATATAAATTGCATGACAATTGAGCTGGTGATGTAATTAGTGACTCTTAATTGGAGGGCCTTTTACAATCAATGTTTAATTTACTAACAACTGTTTTGGCTTAAGAGCAAATTAAAGGCTTGTCATTGGCTTTCTACACCCATTTCATGCAGAGCCAGCACACGTACTGGCTGGCAGCAGTGAAAACTTCTCTGCTGTCAGTTGGCTGTATGATTGATCTCCTGTAAATCTTGTACCCTCTTCGGAACTCAGTTTTATGATCTGCAAAATGGGAGCATTGGAAAGACTAGTACTAACAACTAACATGTGTTAAGCATCTACTACCAGTTGGATACTGTCCTAAGCATATACTGGCAACTCATTATATATGGACAATTCATTTAGTCCCAACAACAACCCTATAATTAAGTGCTATTTTTATTACCTCTGTTTTACAGAAGAGAAAACTGAAACACTGAGTAGTTTTTCCACAGAGTAGAGAAAGAGAGATTTGGCTCCAGAGCCATCCTGTCATCAGGTAAGACCCACTGGCTCTCATTATAATGTCTAGTTTCTCCTTTGGTTCAAAAGGCCTATGTGCCCCAGTCCTCCGGACACCCACATCTTTCCACCTCGTGGTCATTACCTTTCTCTGCCTGGTACAAAGCCCTCTCTGTTGTTGAATTCTTGGCTTTGACCTTTTCTGATTTGTTACCAATGCCAGTGAGAAAGGATTTCAATTTAAAATGGAACCAGATGAGGAGCGACGTTGAACATCTTCTCATGTGCTTGTTGGACATCTGGATGTCTTCTTTAGAGAAGTGTCTATTCATGTTTTCTGCCCATTTCTTCACTGGATTATTTGTTTTTCAGGTGTGGAGTTTGGTGTGCTCTTTATAGATTTTGGATACTAGCCCTTTGTCCGATATGTCATTTGCAAATATCTTTTCCCATTCTGTCGGTTGCTTTTTAGTTTTGTTGATTGTTTCCTTTGCAGTGCAGAAGCTTTTTATCTTCATGAGGTCCCAATAGTTCATTTTTGCTTTTAATTCCCTTGCCTTTGGGGATGTGTCAAGTAAGAAATTGCTACGGCTGAGGTCAGACAGGTTTTTTCCTGCTTTCTCCTCTAGTGTTTTGATGGTTTCCTGTCTCACATTCAGGTCCTTTATCCATTTTGAGTTTATTCTTGTGAATGGTGTAAGAAAGTGGTCTAGTTTCATCCTTCTGCATGTTGCTGTCCAGTTCTCCCAGCAACATTTGTTAAAGAGACTGTATTTTTTCCATTGGATAGTCTTTCCTGCTTTGTCAAAGATCAGTTGGCCATACTTTTGTGGGTCTAATTCTGGGGTTTCTATTCTATTCCATTGGTCTATGTGTCTGTTTTTGTGCCAATACCATGCTGTCTTGATGATTACAGCTTTGTAGTAAAGGCTAAAGTCTGGGATTGTGATGCCTCCTGCTTTGGTCTTCTTCTTCAATATTCTTTGGCTATTCGGGGTCTTTTGTGGTTCCATACAAATTTTAGGATTGCTTGTTCTAGCTTCGAGAAGAATGCTGGTGCAATTTTAATTGGGATTGCATTGAATGTGTAGATAGCTTTGGGTAGTATTGACATTTTAACAATATTTATTCTTCCAATCCATGAGCACGGAATGTTTTTCCATTTCTTTATATCTTCTTCAATTTCCTTCATAAGCTTTCTATAGTTTTCAGCATACAGATCTTTTACATCTTTGGTTAGGTTTATTCCTAGGTATTTTATGCTTCTTGGTGCAATTGTGAATGGGATCAGTTTCTTTATTTGTCTTTCTGTTGCTTCATTATTAGTGTATAAGAATGCAACTGATTTCCGTACATTGATTTTGTATCCTGCGACTTTGCTGAATTCATGTATCAGTTCTAGCAGACTTTTCGTGGAGTCTGTCGGGTTTTCCATGTATAAAACCATGTCATCTGCAAAAAGTGAAAGCTTGACTTCATCATTGCCAATTTTGATGCCTTCGATTTCCTTTCGTTGTCTAATTGCTGATGCTAGCACTTCCAAAACGATGTTAAACAACAGCAGTGAGAGTGGACATCCCTGTCGTGTTCCTGATCTCAGGGAGAAAGCTCTCAGTTTTTCCCCATTGAGGATGATATTAGCAGTGAGCTTTTCATAAATGGCTTTTATGATGTTTAAGTATGTTCCTTCCATCCCAACTGTCTCGAGGGTTTTTATTAAGAAAGGATGCTGAATTTTGTCAAATGCTTTTTCTACATCGATTGACAGGATCATATGGTTCTTACCTTTTACTAATGTGATGTATCACATTGATTGATTTGCCACACTCAGATGCCACCTCACGCCAGTCAGAGTGGCTAAAATGAACAAATCAGGAGACTGTAGATGCTGGCAAGGATGTGGAGAAACGGGAACCCTCTTGCACTGTTGGTGGGAATGCAAACTGGTGCAGCCACTCTGGAAAACAGTGTGGAGGTTCCTCAAAAAATTAAAAATAGATCTACCCTATGACCCAGCAATAGCACTGCTAGGAATTTACCCAAGGGATACAGGAGTGCTGATGGATAGGGGCACTTGTACCCCAATGTTTATAGCAGTACTTTCAACAATAGCCAAATTACGGAAAGAGCCTAAATGTCCATCAACTGATGAACGGATAAAAAAAATTGTGGTTTATATACACAATGAAATACTACATGGCAATGAGAAAGATTAAAATATGGCCTTTTGTAGCAACGTGGATGGAACTGGAGAGTGTTATGCTAAGTGAAATAAGTCATATAGAGAAAGACAGATACCAAATTTTTCACTTTTATGTGGATCCTGAGAAACTTAACAGAAGACCATGGGGGAGGGGAAGAAAAAAAAAGAGGTTAGAGAGGGAGGGAGCCAAAACATAAGAGACTCTTAAAAACTGAGAACAAGCTGAGGGTTGATGGGGGGTGGGAGGGAGGGGAGGGTGGGTGGTGGATATTGAGGAGGGCAACTGTTGGGATGAGCACCGGGTGTTATATGGACACCAATTTGACAATAAATTTCATATTTAAAAGAAATAAAGTTCCAGAAAATAAAATAAAGTAAAAAGTAATATATATAGAGGCTATGAAATGGAGACTCCTCTACATACACCCTCAGAATAACGAAACTTAAGAACTTAAGAGTCTGACTTCCCATAAAGGTTTGATTCACAGAAGACTGAGACTTATCTCTTGACCAATGAACACACACCAAGAATCTCTCCCCATCCCTAAGCCAATGAAATTACTGCTCAGATTCTCGCTAGATGTCCCCCCTGTTCCCTTTTGCTCTCCTTGCCCATAAATATTGCCCACTCCAAACCCTCAAAAGGCTGATTTGCTTGTAGCTTGCTAGAGCACATGTTTCCTGAATTGCAATTCCCTTGCTAATCCTGAATAAACTCCCCATTTCTGGTCATATGGGCTTGCCTCAGTTTACCTCTTTATTTAGGCTGGCCTCAGGAACGTCCTGCCTCACCAGCAGCCATAACCTCCCTGTATCAGTTAGGATGGGCTAGATTACGCCATGGTAACAGCGCCCAAATCTAAATGGCTTACAACAGAGGTTAATTTTTCACTCATGTTTCGTGTCTAGTGTAGGAATTGTAAACAAATGTTTTGCCTTGTTTTCTGGACTTCTTACTGTCCATTTGCAGCTCTGCTCCATGCCATCTTTACTCTAGAATCCAGTCTGAAAGAAGCCCAATGTTATCGGACCCTTCTGCTTAGAGGTACAATAACACATGAGACTCCGGCTTATGTTTCATGGGTAAAAGAAGTCACATGGCAACCCCAGAGTTCAACAGAATGGGATTCTATTCTTCTACACTTCCTCCACTTTGCATCCTAGCTTTCCGCTTTGAGCTAAGTCTTCATCACTCTGCCACTGGACTCCTTCCTGAGTGCTCCTTCTGGATATAAAATTCTTTCTTCTTGGAATTCTGGAAGGGCTTGGGAGATAGCCCACTGTCAATACCTGAAGCCCAGAAAATAGAAGGAAATGTTAATTTATAATTCATAGCTTCTCCCTACATGATGTCTCAATGGCCTTCTCCCATGGCCTTCTTCCTTTTCTGCCTCCTTCCTTCCTGCAAATTCCTGGCTCCATTCTGCCAGGGCCCTGTATAACTAAGGCTGGGAAAATACTATCAATTCTCTCTTCATCTTGTGTTACAGTTCCCTTTGGGAGCTGACTCTGAGCTCCATTTTTTCCTCTCTGTGTCCCTCTCTCTATGTTTACTGGGAAGACTGAGAGGCAGAATGGCAGAGGACAGAAGAGGACAGAAGCAGAGCCTCTACAAGGCTCTCCAAACACCCTCTTGATTCTGAGGTTCCATGATTCTATGTGATTCTATAAAATTCCCACTTTCAGACTGTCTTTTGGGACTGACAGGGCAGAGATACCAAATCAAATAGCAGTAAATGTGCAAGTGATTTTATACCTAATTGACAAACTAAATGTAGATAAATCACTAGGACCAGATGGCACTTGCCTGAGAGTACTGAAGGAACTCAAGGGTGAAATTGGAGAATTGTTGGCCATAATGTGTAAGTGCTCATTACAAAGGGATGTGGTGCCAGACACCTAGAGAGGGTGACTGTGACGCCACAGAGAATCCTGGGAATTGCTGAACAGTGACACTGCATGAAACCAGGCAAGTTATCCAAACTTAGAATAAAGAATAGCATTATTAGCCAAAGCTACATGCCAGTGAGGAAGGCTACTTGGTTCTAAATGGGGAAATCATTCCTGGCTAAATCTAAAATTCTATGTGGAGACACATATGGACAGTGGCAAAGGGTAGCCAGTGGAGGAAATGGTTCTGGCTCTCAGAATTACATGCTAAAGTCTACTAAAAAAAATAAAAAACTGACTCATCCAAGATTAGCTGTCTTAGAAAAAATTCTAAGTTTAAGATAGGAAACTATATGGAATTAATATGGAATTAATAATAATTTATAATTTCAAAGGGTTTTTTAGCTTTTCCAAGATACTCTTGAAAAGTTAATCTTCACAACAGCCTTGTGAAATTGGTAGAACATTTTTTTATTACCTGTCATTTGAGAAGTGACACAGGAAAAAATAAATGACTTGTCACATAGTCAATCGGTAGAAGGTCTTACAACCAGAATGCAGGTTTCCTCACTCCCAATTATGTGTTTTCTCTTTAAAAAGATATTATAGATCTTGATACCCACAAGTTATTCTTATTTATCATGAGGAAGTAGATGTATCAGTTTTCCATTGCTTGATGGTATATAACAACCTCAAACATTTAGTGGGATATAAATAATAACAACAAAAACAGTGGCATACAACAATAAGAATTTATTGCTTATGTATTAAATGGGGTCAGCTGTGGGTGGGCTGGTTTGTTTACGTGTCTGGGAGTCAGCTGGAGGTCAATTAGGCTAGGATCAGCTGATTCAGTTCTGTTCTGCTCCATGTATTTTATTTATTATTTATTTATTATTTATTTATTTATTTATTTATTTATTTGAGAGAGAGAGCGAGCACATGCATGAGAGCAGGGGAGGAAAGAGAGAATCCCAAGCAGGCTCTGTGCTGTCAGTGTGAAACCTGACAAGAGGCTTGTACTCTTAAACCATGAGATCATGGCCTGAGCTGAACCAATAGCTGGACGCTTAACTGACTAAGCTACCCTGGTGCCCCTACTCCATGTATTTCTTTTCCTCCTTCTAGAACCAGCAGACTTGCCTGGGCATGTTCTCAAAGTCTCAAGTATGAATGCAGAAATACACAAGGCTTCTTAGGACCTAGGCTTAGGTCTGGCACACCATCACTTCTGCCTGATTCTCTTGGCCAAGGCATGCCACATGGCTAATCCCAAAGTCAAGCGGTGGATCAGATTATTCTGCACATAGAGGGAGATCCCTGCAATGTTACATGGCAAAGGATGAAGACTTAGGGCTATCATCATGATCAACCACAGAAGGCAATTTCAGGATTATTTCTGAACTGTGGCTAATCTCAAAGTCAAGGGGTGGATCAGGTTATCCTGCCCATGGGGAAGGGAGGAGGGTGTGGATCTCCTGTGAACAGGTAACCTATCATTCCTGCCCTGGGGTGGGGCTGGTTGGGTGGGGAGCTGCTGGGACTAGGGAGATGGAGAGCAAGAGGTTGCAGTGAGTCACTTCTAACCCACCCATGTGGGGCTCTCTGCACCTCAAAGAGGCACAAATAAATACAGAGGCACATACATTATTAAGTGTAATTACATTGTTACTTACAGGTTCAATTAAATACTCTGGACATTTTTATAACATAATTTGAGGTGTGATGCATGCAGCAATAGCATTAACCTTTAATCATAGTTCTTTGCCTTGCAAATGTAGTAATGACCCCATTAATTAGTAATGAAACGATTAACTAGGAATAGAAGTCATCAGATCATGATTCCTCTCACTGGGCCTTCTCCCTGGATTTAAATGTGGCCTTTTGAACTTCCTCCCCCAAAACAACATATCTCAGGATGTGGGTGTGTAAATGAGGGTGGGATGTCAAGTTTTCTGCAGCCTCTTCTCTTCCCAGGGGCACAGGGTGGAAAAATGGCTAAGATGAATATTGTGTAATTAGGGATATGCAGTGTTCACTCTTGGGGTGTTTACTTGCACCTTTGATTATTTGATAATTGTCCATTCTGGGTACCAAATTTGGGGATAGAGAGTGGTGTGAGTTATGCAGTTCTTTTTTTTTTTAATTTATTTATTTTGAGAGAGAGAGAGTATATGAGTGTGAGTGGGGGCACAGAGAGAGAACCCCAAGCAGGCTCTGCACTGTCACCACAGAGCCCGATGTGGGGTTTAATTCCATGAACCAAGAGATCATGACCTGAGTTGAAATCAAGAGTCAGAGGCTCAGCTGACTGAGCCACCCAGGAGCCCTGAGTTATGCAGTTCTGAGCAGCACTAGGTCCTTACTGAAAGCAGCTCAGTCCTGATTACCCCCTTCTATTCACTGCCTGCTCCCACTTTCCAAGTCTCTCCCAGAAGCTCAATGGACTTTAGAGAATCCATTTGCCACCCAGGCCTTGGGATGCCTGAGGTCCACATACTCGTGCATCCATACCATCCAGTCGTCTATCCACTTGCTCCTGTGGTTCAATCCTGGCTCACTGGCTCACATCATGTGTCAGGAATCAAGGGAAACACTGAGGGGATGAAGGCAAAGATTGTTGCTCTCGGGAAGCCCTGTCAAATTCAGTCATAAACTGACTGTTGCAATAACATATTGATGATAATGACAATAGAGAGAAAACAAGATCTAGGGGAAGCTCAGAGGAAGGGCACCTGACTCAGTCTTTGGTGTCATGGAGGGCTTCCTGGAGAAGGTGACATCCAAGATGACTCTTTTAGGATAAGGGAAGCTTACAAATGAAGAAACAGGTAGGAATAGGTATTCCAACCATGGGCTATATCATGCGCAAGAGTACAGAGATCTGAAATAGCTCCTATTCTTCCTCTATACTTTAATCCAGTGAATACTCCCTTACACTTCTACACACCATACTGCTCACCTGTATTCATGGAAATCATCCTAGATTCTGCTCACCTGCCCGCTCCTCCCCAGTTCCTGACTCGGGTCTGGCATTGATTTAGCGTCTTACTCTGGCCCCTGTGGACTCCGTGGCTATTTTAGGCTCTCTGGTCCAGGAACTCATGGTTACCTTCAGTGACTCCCAGCAAAGTTGTCTACACCAGCTTTCTACGCTCGACTTTCTTGAGCAGCACACCTTCTCCAGTCCCTTTCCCCTTGAGCTCCGTCCACCAATTAGTACAGCCAGTTCTTCCCAGTTCAGAGAGACAATCAGAAACACACCACTGTATGTCTAAACACACACACACATTGTGCTCTGGGCCTGTGCAGCCACTTCAGCTGCCCTCACCTGCATGCTCCACCTACCAGAAGTCCTAGGCTCAATATATCTCTGGCATATACCTTCCTCTCACTCCTTCAGGACTGATCAGAACTACACAATGTTTTTCTTTTCTTTTCTTTTCTTTTTTTTTTTTTGAGAGAGAGAGAGAGAGAGTGAACACAAGTTGGGAAGAGGGGAAGAAGGAGACAGAGAGAATTGTAAGCAGGTTCCATGCTCAGCGTGGATAACAACCTGGGGCTTGATCCCACGATCCTGGAATCACATCCTGAGCTGAAATCAAGAGTCAGATACTCAACTGAATGAGCCACTCAGGCATCCCAGAGTATTTCTGATTTTAACTAAAATACAAATTCAGCTGCTTTAACTGATACCAAATAATAACAGCTTAGATAAATAGAAGTTATTTTTCTTTCACACAGAAGCCTCAGAGAATGGTCTAGTGCTGGCAGGGTGGCTCCATAATCATTAGGAAACCAGACGCCTTTCATCTTCTGGCTCTGCCATCATCTGTGTGCAGCACCCATCTCATGGCCAAGATGGCTGCTCCAGCTCCATCCTCCCAGGGAATGCAGGGCCATTCCTTTTAAGGATGTTATTTGTAATTTGTTCACATCACTTCTGCTCACAGACATCAGCACTTCATCATAAGATGCACGGGAGGCTGAGAAATGTATTCTGGTGGCCACGTATGCCCACCTATATGTTCTATTTAAAAAGGGAAGAATAGTTTTGGGGAGACAAGTGGTAAACTCTGCCATAATCTTTGTATATCTGCAGATTTGGGGCTCCCCCAACTTATCAGGATGCCAGGAGGCTTGATAATCTTCTGGCTATAGCCTCTCAGCCCGTCTTCTTGCCTCAGTTCTTCATTCATTCAAAATGTACTGAGTAGCTACTAAGTGGTAAGCCCTGGAGTTTGGTAAAACGATTAACTTACACGTTGTTAAAAGGAGAGACAAGTTACAGATATAACTAATTGCAATACTTGTTTAAAAATGAGTAGCTTCAGCATGCCTGGGGGGCTCAGTCAGTTAAGCGTCCAACTCTTGATTTGGGTTCAGGTCATGATCTCATGGTTCGTGAGATTGAGCCCCACCTTGGGCTTTGTCCTGACAGTGTGGAGCCTGCTTGGGATTCTCTCTCTCCCTCTCTCTCTGCCCCTCCCCTGCTAGTACACACAATCTCTGTCTCAAAATAAATAAATAAACATTAACAAAAATAAAAATTAAAAGCTTCATTAAAAGGTACAGATATTCAGAAATTCAGAAATTCAGGACATGGAGAGTTCCTTCTGGAAGGATGGGTGTGACTTCATGAGGAGGTGGTGTGTGAGTTGGGTCTTAGAGGTCAAGTATGATTTCCAGACTAATACACTGGGGTGAGCAACACTTCACTTTTCTTGATGGAGCATTTATGAAGGCTGCAAGGAGCTCATATTCCTGGTAGTTGAGAGACCAGGCACAGCAGGAAGAAGAAAGGGGGACCTCCCCACCTATGTCTGGCATCCAGGGCAAAGTTGTCTCCTAGTGAAGGAGTTTGGGAGAATCACAGAGTTCAGGCTATTCCCTGTGCTATGCTCTAAGGGGACTTAGGGACAGGCCCTGGCCTCAAAGTATTTATAATCTTTAGGACTTAGAATGGCAGCATCAATAATTGTTAGCTATTATTCATTGTTACTGCTGAGAAGAAAATGAGAACAGGGAACTATTCTAAGTGCTTAGAAATGGATATAGCTATTCAGGGAGAGAAGAGATTCTTGTTGGTTCATGCGAGTAGCAGGGTGGAATTTTAAACAATTCTTGAAGGATAGGTAAAGTTTTGTTTTGTTTTTTAAGTTTATTTATTTATTGAGAGAGAAAGAGAGAGAGGGAGGGAGAGAGCATGAATGGGGGAGGGTCAGAAAGAGAGGGAGAGAATCCCAAGTAGGCTCTGCACTGTCAGTGCAGAACCCAACGTGGGGCTCAAACCTACAAACTGTGAGGAATTCCAGGGAAAAGCCAGGTGGGCAGGGAGGGATACTGTTGCTCCAGGAGACAATGGTGGCTTAGTTTGGATTCTCCAAAGGCAGACTGAGTAAGATTTTGTGTGTGAATAGTTTACACTGGAAGTGATCTCAGAGAAAAAGAGCAAGGGACCAGGAAGAAGATTGGGGAAGGAGGCACCAGCTAAGGATATGCTGCTAAGAGGCCCTGCTACAAGTGTCCTCCTGGCGGGGACCTTGTGCAGTGCACTTCAGGCCTGTACAGTGGATGACAAAGCAGGGAGGCCTTTGACTCCCACCCCCACACTGGTCAAGAGTGTTGACCTCTCAACTGCCAGGTGTGCCTGTGGGAGTGCTCAGTGGGCCCCCACAGATGTCCCATACCTCGGCATCAGAAAAGTCTCAAGACAGGAAGCTGAGGTGTGCACTGCAGGCTGAGGTGTGCACTGCAGGCTGTTAGGGAACATGTGCATGAAGCTGCTCTAAGCCTGTGGGGGGGTAGGGGAAGAAGGAGGGCAAACAGGATGGGAAGTGTTGCCCAAGAGATGGCCCATCCAGGAAGCCTGGGAGATTCTGCTACAGTAAGGGCATCTCAAGTGTCCTTGAGAGTATTTCAGCTTGTGTAGATAGTGGGAGCAGGAAAAGAGGAGTGGGGGGAGGGGCTATACCTGTGATGTGCTGATTTATAGTAAAATACTTCCGATGAGGAGGCTGCAGTATGTGACTGCAGGATGGGAAAGGAGAAATTTTGGGAGCTTTGTCCCTTTTTAGCACACGCCAGAGAGCAGTGGAGCCCCAACAGGGGCAGAAGAGTCAGGGCTGGAGTTAAAAGCCAGTAGAAGCACTGAAAAGTGGGCAAATGTGTAGGGTTTCCTGACATGAGGATAGGTCAGGTCCCTTTCTGGGACTCAGCTTCCTCATTTAAGAGAGGTTGAACCCATGCTGTCATTCTTTTTTTTTTTTAATGTTTATTTATTTATTTGGAGAGAGAGAGAGAGCCCACAAGCAGGACAGGGGCAGAGAGAGAGAGAGAGAGAGGGTGACAGAGGACCCCAAGTAGACTCCACGATGTCAGCACAGAGTCTGATGTGGGGCTTGAATCCAGGAACCATAAGATCATGACCTGAGGTGAAGAGTTGGACTCGCCCGACTGAGTCACCCAAGCACCCCATCCATGTTCTCATTCTTATTTCAGAACTATTAGCATAAGTTCTTCGAAGTTCCTGGAGTCAGTACAATTAGGAAATGTAAGGCTTGGACAGCATCCAGGAGGCCATAAATCTTGAATAGATCATTATATGAAATCACATGAGGATGATGTACAGTGTGGTGGGGATGGGCCCACTTGGAGGGAATAATATATCATACTAAAGCTTGGAAGTTGAAGGAGGAAGGGGATGACATGTTAATAAAAGCTAACAGTGATTGCACATTACAATGGTCCAGGCACTGTTCTTATGAGTTAATTTACTTAAGCCTCACAGCAATCCCATGAGGAAGATACATCTGGAATAAGATGTGCCTGAGGGGAGGGCAGCTTGAAGAGAAAGAACTGGACGTTGTCCTGAATCAGGATACCAGCTAGTCAATGGGCAACTTGTTTCTTACCTCTGGGCCTATTTCCTACTGTGCAAAATACAAACAGGTATACTAGTTGTTCAGTTTAGTGGTCCTATTCAGAAAATTGAAGCTGCTTGATGCCAGTTTGGTTCTCCTCTGACCTCCAGCACGAGCTTATAAGGATGGTCTTCATGGGTGGAGGGTCACCCTGAGGAGCAGACATTGTCTTCCCTACCAGTCAGTCATATATTTCCCTTAGTGTCAGTGGAGATCAAACAAACCTGGGTTTAAATTTCAATTCTGCTACTAACTATGAGCCTTGGGAAAAACTAGCTTCTCACACTCAGATGCCTCATCATAACAAAAATTTATTAAGCATCTACTATATGTCAGACAATAGTCCATTCTTGGAGAATTACACACTGCTATGGACTAAATATTTGCATCCCACAAAAATCCATACATTTAAACTTAATCCCCAACATGATGGTGTTTGAAGTTGGGGTCTTTGGGAGGTGATTATGAGAGTGGAGCCCTCATGAATGAGATTAGTGCCCTTATATAAAAGGGTCCCAGATGGATCCCTCACTCTTTTGGCCATGAGAAAGAAGGTAGTGAAAAGACGGCTCCTAGTTCAAGGCAGATTCAGTGTCTACCGAAAGCAGACTCTCAGTAGACAATGAATCTGCCTTGAACTAGGAGAAATAAATTCCTGTTGTTTATAAGCTACCCAGTCTATGGCATGTTATTATAGCAGCCCAAATGGTCTAAGACATAAACCTTATGTAGTTAATGCTCATTTTACAGATGAGGAAACAGGCTCAGACAAATTAAGAAACTTGCCAAAAGTCCCACATCTTAAAAAGGGTGGGATCAGAATCAAACCTAAGCCTGCCAGACTCCAAAGCCCTACCATATCTCCCCACTGTGTGCAGACAGAGTCAAAGGAACATCAGAATCTAAGACTGTGTATCTCTCTGGATACCCAATGTCATCTTCCTGTTTATCGAGCTGTCTTCATCTTAAAAATGTGCCAGGCACATAGTAGGGACACTGTGAGTGCTGCTCACCTCACTTGCTTCCTCCTCACAAACATTTTCATTGCTTTCCCCCTCCCCATCCTGCCCTCACCTCCTCCCAGTTTCTCTTGTCTCCTTCCCCAACACACCTTCTCTCCCCCTCCTTTCTCTGCCTTCCCCCTTAATGGGCCATGCTGTTCAGACATCTCATTAAAGTAATTGTTGACCTGAATTCCTATTCCAATGCATCTATAATTATGCTCCACAGGAAACCCTGGGGGATTCAAAACAGACTCTTAATCTATTCCACATGAATCAAAAACAACTCCCAAGAAAGCAGTTTAATAGCCACAATTAACTGAATGCTGTTCGGCCATCCACGGGAAATGTTCCCAGCCCAGCATTGCCCACCTTCCTGGTCTTAGTGCTCAGAAACATCAAAGGTACCCTCCAAAATGGGTAAGGCTTTAGGGTTTAATTTAGTTTTCCTAGTTAATTAACTGGATGCAAAGATAGCTAGTGAATTTTGTGAAAAGGGTTCCCTTGTCCTTTGCTCTCTCTTCTCTGGGCTAGAGGACCCCACCCAGGCCTTGAAAACTTAGTTTGTCTCCAACCCAATGTAGAGGTCAGTTCTGTTCTCCAGCACAAGGCCATGTATATTTGTGTATATGGCACTGTGTTAGTGGCAAGTCCAGAGACCCCTCTTTCTCTTCATCTGCTTTCTCTACCCACCTCAAGAAATCTTCCCTTCCCCCCCTTCCATAAATTGCCCACCACAAGACTTTCATGGATGGCAAGAGCTAGCATTGCAGGAAGGCCCTATCAGAATAAACGTTCCAACTGCTTGTTTTATGGAAGGCTCCAAGAAAGGTGTGGATGCCAGCACCCTCTACCAGTCACACCCTAGGCAAAGGAATTTTGAAAGGGCCAACCCAGAGGAGGGCTTGGGTGGGTAACCTCTTGAGCACATCCCCCACCCTGGAGTTCTCCATTAGTTAAACACCATTTTTCCAAAACCTAATCTGTTCTTCATGTATAGTTTATAACAGTTGTTCTCAAACTTGAACACCAACATCTCCTGGAGGGCTTGTTAAAACAAGTCTCTGATTAGAAGTTAGGGCCCTTCTAAAAGTTCCCTGTGATGATGATGCTGTTGGATACAAGGCCTTTGTTATTCAAAGTATGTTCCCAGTACCAGCAGCATGAGCACCACCTGGAAACATGCTGGAAATGCAGAATCACCGACCTCAGTCCAGATCAACTGAATCAGAATCCACATTTTAACAAGATCCCTGGGTGATTTGAGTGTACAGTAACATGTCAGAAGGCTTGGTTTAGAGGAATGCTCTGGAAATTCCAGGTAAGCAGGGAGTTGAAAGCAAGCCAAGAGGAATGACTCTCCCCCACCCTGCCAAGGACATGATGGGAAACCAGTGTCTCCAGAACAGTCCTCATCCCTCCCTTCTCACACACCTTCCACCAATGAGAATTACCTAATTGCCCACCTCTGTGAGGGCCCTGGCTCTGGGACAGGTGTTTTCCCACGGAATTTTGCCCACTGATTTTAGGATTCTTGTTAGCACCTCTATTCCCCTACAGATACCTGCTGCAGCTGCCTCAGCCCTAGTTGCTTATTAGTTCTCCTTGGAGAGGGAGGCAGGCACCCATTATTCCTTTTGCTTCTAGAATCTTCTTCCAGAAAGTAATTGGAGACCAATAAGATCATTTTGTCTTATTGTCATGATACCATGACAGCTCTCATGAAGCAAAGTCATTATGCATCACAGATAAAATTAATCATCTCTATAATGTATGTTATTTCTCTGTAAAGGGATGAAAAGTCATCCTCTCTAATACCAAGGACATGAACACATCAACCAGCCTCTCTATCCTGAGATACCCAAGGCCCTTTTGTGTTCAGGGCTCTGACTCTAACAGGAACATGTGGATTAACTGGGGGAAAGGCACAAGTGCTCCTTAATGGTTTAGGGACATTTACTAACACATCCTGAACTTCCCAGCAATTTTTTTTTTTTTTTGTCTTTTTTTCTTGGTAGGCTCCATGCCCACCAGCACAGGGCTTGAATCACAACCCTGAAATCAAGACCTGAGCTGATATCAAGAGTCAGATGCTTGACTGACTGAGCCACCCAAGCACTCCTCCCAGCAATCCTTAATACGCCTCTGGTGCCTAGGCTTTGGTATACATCTATGTTGAATTCACATTTTTTTCAGTTAGAGCATGTGAATGATAACTGCTAAACATTGTTGAGCTACATATTATCAAACTAATAATATTAATTGGTAGGTGATGCTAATAATAACAGCATAGTACTTAGAGTGTGCCAGTCACTAGTCTAAGTGCTTTCTGTGTATTAGTTCATTTAAACTTCTCAATAATCCTGGGACGTGAATGCTTTCATAATCATCCCCATTCTACCTATAAAGAAACTAAAGCCTAGAGAGATGACATAACTTGTACAAGGTCACATAGGGTCACAAGGCTAATAAGCCACAAAGCCAGGATATGAACCCAGAATCTTGATATTTAACCCCTACCTATACCAGCTCCTGAGTTTTTGAAGTTTATTTATAGCTGTGTGAGGTAGGACTTGAACATATAAACTATGGATAGGGAGAAGAGGCCTGAAGTCTCTTCCTTCTATCACTCTGATATTTGCCCTTCTTGATCTTGCAGGCCAGCTTTATGGAGATAGACATGTTTCTAGAGCTCAAGGAGGTCCAGAACTTATTCTCATGTCACCCTTAGGCCCACGAGCAGCAGAATTTATTTGATTTCTTTGTGACCATCTCCTCCTCCTTTTCTTTCTTCATCCACTCAAGAAACACACGGCACACTTGTGCCACATTCTTGGCAGAATGGAAGCCCTTGTATCATCCTTCTGGGAGCTTACAATGTAGTGATGTGAACGAGTGTGCTCACAATTAAATACAAGGTGAGCAGAATGCACAATATGGAGATGCAAGTGATGTTACAATAGAGCAAAAGAAAGAACTATTTATTAAACCAGGGTGTGAAGTCTTCTAGGGACTTGGTCATCTCCATTTCCTAACCACTGGTATCTCAGAAAGTGCTGGACAAAGCGCTTGGTGAGCAGGTGGAGTCAATCTGGGAGATCAGAGAAGGCTTGGTGAAGATTTAGCATCTCAGCTGGGTTTCAAAAAATGGAATTATTTGATAGTGGAATTTCTATTTGTGGCAGAAAATAGGGAAAGGATGTCCCTGGCTAGTGGAACAGCAGGAGTAAATACAGGAAGCCAGGAAAATGAGGGACCTGTTGAGAGGAGAGAATTGGCAGTGATTTCAATTAGGAAACAAGTGTTTACAGAATCAATTTTCAAATGTACCGCAAGAGTAAGAGTTAACCACTGAGTTTAACATTTTTCCTTTCTTGGAGTTTTTCTGATCCCAGTTTCAGTGTCTTATATCATGTTCACCTGCCACAGGCATGGGGCAAAGAAAGCCACCTTCTTGCCAAAAGTGTCCTGTGTTTCTGCCTTCTTCTGACTGCACAGGCCTGACCTTGGGGTTCCTGAAACTTCCTCACTCCACACTGCAGTTACTCTGGTTAAATGGCTCTTGTTCTACCTTATCACTTCATTCAGGTCCAGAGGGAGACCTGTAGCTAAGCTCATAAATGGAGTCAGGTGAATTAGCTCCTCCTGTGGCTCATTCCTTAAAGGGATAGGGGAGGGCAGAGGGGCTATGAAAATCAGGATTAGGCAGCCCCTCTTGAACTGTGCATTTTTCTCTTTCCCAAAAACAATGCTTATTTGGGGCAGCTTCTGGAGAAATTCAATTCCAAAGAGCAAACTAATAGGAAATACCGGGATAACTACAACAGGTTAACAGTAGCAATTACTTCAAAGGGAATTTTTGCATAAGACCTTTTAGTATTACACCACCTTCCCTAATGACACACATCTTGGGGATGTTTATGTGGACCACAGACTCCCAGGCTCTTGCCCAATTTTCTCACCCATAATTTCCAGGGAAAAGCTCTGATAATTTGGGATTTATAAGCACTTCAGGTATTCTTAACAGGGAAGTTGAACATAAGATAATTATGCATTCTGCCTGTGAAAGGTCTGGCCTTTGTTTTTCAATCAAGGTTGCTGCCAGGGGTGGGAAGCCACATATATGCACGTATATGTGTGTATGTGTGTGCGCGTGTGTGTGTGTGTGTAAGTATATATATACTTGCAGGGGTTGGGCACAGCATGCCATTAAAACTCCCAGTAGCATCTGGCTCTCTGTCGTCAGCTCTGAACCCGCTTTGGGTCTTCTGTCTCTCTCCCTCCCCAACTCTCCCCCCTCTCTCAAAAATAAACATCACCAAAAAATACCAAACCAAACCAAACAAAAAAACACCTCCTCTACCTTTCACTGCTATTGATGTCTTACAGAACTGGAAACCACTCAAGGGGGGTGGGTGGGAGCTAGCTACTGATTGAAAGGAAGGGAACCAATGAGAAACAGGAGCAGCTGCCCACCCAGAATGCTTCAGGGTAGGGGTGGGACTAAGGTTCCACAGCCTATAAAAGGCACACTTGGCGCCAGGGAGGAGTAGTATTGCTCGGTAGGAGGTCGTGGTGGCTGCAGAGGTGTTTGTTAGAGGCTCCCTTGAGTTGGACTGGAAGAAGCAGAAGAAGTCAGGAGGGTGGGGTATAAAGTCCTTTTTCTTTTCTTTGAAAACGGAAAGCAGTTGAGGAAAAGGGGTTCTGGAGGCTCTTTCCAAAAGCTAGTCTTTCTTGGCTCTCTCCTGTATGGGCTTTTTCTCCTGTTCTCTTCAGGGAAGTCCTGAGGTCTCAAGATTATAGGTACTTGTCAATTTCTGTTTAGGGGACTTCTTCCACCTTCCTTAAGTCTGAAAACCTCTTAGGTTTGCTTCTCCCAATGGATAAAAAGCCTTACACTCTCATGGTAGTTAAAGCAAGCCTATGTTTCTTCCTTGAGAAAGCTATCCTTTCTCTCAGGAAGGACCTTCTCCCTGAATAGGTTCTAGTAGCAATTCTATTGGTGAGGTGGGTGTGGAGAAGGGTCAGCTCTGCTGAACTCCACAGCTGTCAACTGATGTGCAAAGCTTGTGCACCTGGGGGGCCTGAACTAGTATGTATGGACCTAAGGGGATGACCTGTCTCGTGCTCCTAAAAGTCAGAAACTCAAAAGTTCCTGGTGGGCAGTGACTTCCTAGCCTTTCCTCTGAGAGGATGACAAACTTGGGACTTCTTGCTTCTATCAACGAAAATTCTTCCGTTCCGACCTCTGGCCTGGCTTTTGTAGCTGGGTCTTGGAGGTGGCCACCCTTCTTGCTTGCTCCTGAACCTCTTCTCCTGAGCCTTTAAAGCTACCTCAAGCTATTCTCTGGGAATAAGCTGCTATGGAGGAGGTATCATTGGAAAAGCCAGGATAGAAGTGTGAACTCAAACCTGGCAAAACCCAAAACAAGTTTGGAGACCCAGGTTTCTCTCCTCCAGTTGAAAACCTCAAATGTGGGTTGGGCTAGGACAGAAGATGCTAGTTACAGCATCTGTCCTTAAAAACAATAGCTTTCTCCTAGGGACTGTACTACTCAAATTCAAGATCTGCTCTAGGGGAGTGCCAGAGTAGGAATTGGACAGGCTTGAGTTTTCTCTAACAATCCTAGGTAAACAGCTCCTAGAAGCCCCCTGCTGGCCTAGGTCTGAGAATCCCCCACACTCCTCTGCCTCCCTTGAGAGGAAGTAGCTTGTAGAGACCAACCACACTATAGCTGTGACAACGGCTGACCCTACAGCTTCGTAAAAACCCTGGCATGTCTGGAATTACCTAGTATTAGAGCAGACTCAAAGGCTGAAGAAGGCTCTAGAGAAACAAATAGAGTCTAAGTGCATAGGAGGAATTCTGGGGAGGTGTCCGGCAACTTGACCACACGATGCGGCTGGAGTGCAGGTGAACCGGAGTCTGCCTGCTGCACTTGGACACTGAGGAGTGCTGACCTTACCTGAGAACTGGTGAAGTCAGTGGGTGTGGTTTGCCCAGCTGAGCTCGTTCTAAGCCAAACCTGATGAATGCTTAAATACAAACTCCTGAGGCAGTTCTTCTGAGGGCTACTTAAAGTGCTTCAGGAGCTGTTGCCTCTGCTCAAACTAGAGGTGAGAATAGTGGGGTCTGGATTCAGGACTGGCAGGGTCTGAGGTACTCTCATGCTGGCTAAAACCTCCATCTTGATCCTTCACGTTGGAAAGAAAAGTCTTCAGAGCAGTATGGTGTAGAGGGATGAGCTTGAGCTCACCTGGGTTTGATGTCCAATTCTGTTACTAGCTCAGCATCTAGGCGAGTTACTGATTCAGGGAAACTGGCTTAAACTTGGTCTTGTGCCTGGATGACACCAGATGCAGACCAAGGCCCAGTTAGTATGTGCCCAAGTGAACTTTAGTGGACTGACAGGATACACTACTCAGTGAGCGTTCGTTTGGTTCTGTCAGGGGCGTCTGACTTGGCACCTGCCCTTTTTCTGCAGCATGGAACTCCTGTTCAGTCACAAGTGCTATTTGAACTTTGCTCCTTATAACCTCTCTGTAGTCTCACTCTAAACCCGGCTTAGTACCTCCTGTTTGCTTCCCTTCCTCACCTTTCTGGGCATAGTCTGCACCTGGGATTTCATAAGCCTGTTGTCCTCAGCAATTGCTTCAACTATCCTAAGGCGCTGCTTGTTAATTGCTTAGGGCTCAAAACGTAGTTGGTGAGGATGGATCTTACAAGGTCAGAGCTAAGCTGGTGATATGGAAGGATTCACTTAAGACTGCATTAGTTGCCTTAATGAAGGACTAAAACCAAGGTGGATATGGGTAGAATCTAGAGAATCTTGTAGGTTGAAGCTGGCTAACAGGTTCTTACTCCAGGCAGGAGGTGCCACTCATGCAACCTCTGGATTCTTGGCCTCTGTCCTGTAGCCAAAGCTCTGTCTTCCCCTTGGTTAAAGGCCATGAAAGTATCCAGGAACTCCTACACTATCAGCTCCAGCATGAAGTTTAGAAGCACGTCCCTAGGGGTTGGGCAGGCAAACAGTGAAGATGGTAGATTCTTGGTAGGGACTTAAACCCAGATCCAGTGCATGCCGGAGCCTGGCCGGGCCCAGGAGCTCTAGCTTGAGATGCCGCTCAGAGCTAACTAGCTTCATTTGGGTGACACCGGGTTCTGTGCTGAGGCACAAGCATGCAGATCACATGGCTGGTCCTGATAGCCCTGAAGTTGGTTCCAGCTTACCCAGTAGGCAGGAGCATGCTAGGTGAGGGCCAACTCAGGGCTGCCAATTACTGCTGATGGTGGGCTGGTAGATCCAATGGCCTGGATGGGCTTTCTGTGTCCTACTTCACACCAGGAAACTCCTGAGTGGAGAGGGAGATGGGCTCATGATGTAAAATCTGGACTGTAGATCTCCTATGAGGAAGCAACTTATGACAAAGCTTGGCTTACCGCAATAAGGCTTTCCGCAATAAGGCCCTCCATGGCAGAGAAATGTGGTGGGCTATAGAGCCAAAAGGCCAAGGTCATAGGCATCAGGGCCAGTTGTTGCTTCAGCCTAGATCCTGTCATTTCTCTGGTCTTGAAGGAGCTGGTTAAGCTGAACACTTGGCCTGTTAAAACAGATATACTAAAGCCTAATTCTGAGCCATGAAGTTTCATCCATAATCCTAGGGAGCCTGGCTTACTGCTACTGGTCCTGCAGCCAGTAACTTTTAACTGATAACCTTGTACTTCTTCCCCTGCTTAAGTTCCCTGGTCTCCATTCTAAGTGTGATAACTGAGAGACTCCTGTTCTTTGCTCACCTCCCCTCCCTAAGTGTAATAAGCTACCCTCAAGCCTCACCTGGTCAGCATATTCCTTTTTTTTTTTTTTTTGGCTTGGTTCCTGGTGTTCCGTCTTCATCACCAAGCTGAATAGCCTTTGGTTGGGTAATTAATACTTTGGAACCAGTGATAGAAGGGGAAGTGGGAAAGGGGGCTCATTATCTGGGTGCTCTTCAAGTGGAGGCCTCCTCACAGGAAGAACAAGCTACTCCTTGATGAATAAGAGCCTGCTTCCTTGTGCCCTGTGGGAAGTGTCCCTCTTGAGGGAAGCTCTGGCTATAGGCGCTCCCACCTTTTGGCCAAACTCTACTTGTCCCAGCCCAGGGGCTCCTACAGGGAGAGCCTGGTCTCTGAACACTGGACTCCTGTTCTCTAGCCCGTCATATTGCCATCATGAGAATGGGGCAGATGTCGAACATGCCTGTAACAAGTCTGGCTCTGTCGTCTTTACCAAAGATGGTGGCACCATGACCCTGTAAGTCTCTTGAGGTGATCTGAGACTGTAGGGATCTGCATGAAAGCCTTAGACTAAGAGCCCTAGAGAGAAGAAATGGTCTCTTGCTATCGTTGAAAGAAATTCTTCAGGAAATCAAGGTGAAAGCAAACTACTGACCACTTGGATACTAGTTTCAGAACTAGTCCCCATTCCATCTGTCTTCCCCAGAATGACCTTTATTTCTACAACTCTGCAGGGCTAAAGCAGGACTGAAGATTGATATTCCACCAATTCCCAGAGACCATGTTTTTATGACTAAACCAGCTCTTCTGGAGCTGGCTTTTCCAAGTTTCCACAATTTCACGTACACCTTAGTCTGTTGGTGTTCTCAAAAGCCATAATTTGCAGAGGAGGGAAAAACCTCTGATCAAGTGGTTCCTCAGACAAAAATCCTAGAGAAGTTGGAGAATCCCCTACAGATCTGTCCATGCTCATAAACCTCAGAACTGGTTCACATTCCCATCCTAAGTCTTCACTTGTCCAAACACTAGTCACTTCCAGCTCCCTCTCCTTGGAGAGGAGCACTTTGTGTTAAGGTTGTTTCAGACTTTTGCCCATCTTCAGGAATACCTTCTATATTGAAGACTTGTTTCATATCTAGTCTGCCCAATGGCTTTCTTCAGGGCCTCTAGAGTATCTTGCTTGGAAAGGCCTTCTTTCAGTAATAGATTAAACATAGGATAACTTCTAGGTTTTCATTCTTTTTTAAATACAAGGGGAATCTTCCTTGTTCTAAACCATTAAACATCTCAATGACGTTTCCTGGGTTGTCAACCTTTCCTTATTGACCTTAGATGTTTTTATTCTAAGTTAACCTAGGGGGACTTTCCACTCCAATGTAAGATGGCTTAGAAGTCAGCTTTCTTCCTGTAAGGACAGGACTGATAAATCGACTGAATCCCCTTACATCGATCATAATTGAGGTCACAGGGCAAACTTCTGCCCTGGAAACTGGAGGGAAAGAGAATCCCAGATTGCCATGAGCCATAAGCCATAGCTAGTCAGCAGCCAATCAGTAGGAATACTTAAAGGAAAACAAGCCGCTGGATGCCCTATGGACTAGCTCGAGTTAAAAACTCTGGGGGACCCAGTTTTAGGAGATTTCCACACTTCCATGAGCTTAACCTCTAAAGTGGATGGTTGGTCATGGAGAAAGGATCCTGGGTCTTCAAAAGAACTAGCCAGCCTGACAGAACAACCTCTTGGAGATCTACCTTGCCTAGCTAGGAATACTGAAACCTAGTCATTGCCCTCAAGCAGAAAGGAAGGGTAGGAAAGTCTAACATGTGAGCTTGAGGATCCATAGGTCCTGCCTAGCCCTATAGGCCAGCATTGCATTTGGCTGGAATGAGGTGGGAAAGATCTGTAAGGGGCACTCTGCTATTCTAGTTCTTTTATAACTCTGTACACTTCTAGCAGTAGGGCTTTCCCTGGTGCTTTGTCAGGCAGTCCTGTTTCCAGCCTTCAGCCAGAGGTTCCATGCTCTATCCTGCCTTGCTTCATGTGAAAAGCAGAGCTGAAGCTTCAGATCTTCACAAGTACAGTTGTCTTGTGTTGCTAGAGTAATCTCTCAAATGCCTACTCCTTGGTTGCTAGCATTTAGAAAGACCATAAGTATGGCATAAATCTTCAAAGTGACAAGTGATAAAAGAAAGCCCTTAGAAGGTCTACAGGACCAAATTCTCCCTTCTGGCTCCTAACTTCCAAGCACTTTAAGTCCACTGAAAGTCCTGAATTTCCTGACCTGGTCACTTATATGGACTAGTCCTCCACTGAGGAGACACGCTTTCAAGTCCAGCCCGTTGGTACTTTGCCATAGGCAAACTCTTCTGATTCATGCATTTTTTAAAAAGTTCTGGCTGCTAAAGGTTCTATTAGAGCTGTTTGTTCAGACCACTGCAAAGCCTCTTACTGGGAAGGATTCCAGCTAAGGGCAAACCTCCCACCTGCCCAACTCTCCTAACTCAAATTCCTGAGTGCCATTTGCTTAATGGGCAGGCATGGGTGGGGGTGGTGACTAGCTCTATAATGAGCTTGTGTCTAACTCTTGAACATACACCTCTGTTCCTAAGCTGCCACCTCAGGTATCCCTTCCACCACATCAACAGGATATCTAGATCTCCATTTGATGTCTGGCCCTTTTTATTCCCTCTTTTGGCCATGATGCCTCATACCGTCAGTTAGGCAAGGCTCACAAACAAGCTGGCTAACCAAGGATACGAAAAGGATCCTTAATACTTTGAGACAGTATCTCAAATGTGGGCTAGCCATGGTGCCACACATTCCTTAAAACTCTTTCCCCATTGGTAGAATTGAAGAGAAAGACTTCAGACTAAAGCAAAAATGTTCCAAAGGTGATACAACTACTTCCTTCCTAACAACGAAACTCAAATTGAGGACCCTATGCTAAAGACTGAGCAGGCCAGGTGCCAAACCTATCCTCTAAACTTTCAATAAAATGGTGATACTAGGGCATGGGAACTGAAGAGGTAATCATTCCAGAGTCCATTCCTATACTTGTAAGACTCCTTAAAATGAAAACTTTGGCTTAACTTCGTGGGTAAGTACATCTTAAAGGTTCTGTGGTGGTTAATGTTTAAAACTCTAACTGGAGCCAGGAGTTAGTAGAGAGCTTGACTTCTGCTCCTTACGATCTGACACTGGTCTTATGAATCTTTAACTTTTCATGGAATTCAGACTTAATTGCCTTCAGAAGAATTTACTTGATGAAGTAGACCGTGGCTGTATGCCTTAATTCATGGCACACCTGGTCCATGCAAGTCCTCTGCATGGTTATTTCCTTTCTACCTCCACTTCCTCATTAGAGGCAAATACTCCTTTGTGTATTTAAAATACATAACTAAACAGGCATCTAACATCCCAGAAGTGGAACTATTAGACCTTTTTGGGTCTTTTCACATCTCCCTACTTATAGGCTCACTTAGTAATAGATACGTAGGCTGATTTCCTACTGACCCAGGTAATGCTGAACGAACTTGAAGAGACCTCCTTAGGCAATTAGAGTACCTTCATGGAAGCACCTAGGTTTTTCCTCACTACTTGAGTTGGCTCTGTTCCAAACTTGAGCTTCTTGAGCAGTATTAAGCACTTCAGGTGCACACATTTTAGAAGATATTCTTACCCTTGTTAGGTATCAGATGGGGGAACTAGTTTGGGGAACTAGTTTGGGGAACTAGTTTGGGGAACT